>NC_068321.1:16575419-16650419 GCF_025860055.1 Xyrauchen texanus
CAAACTAGTCTGGCCATTCTCTGTTGACCTCTCTCATCAACAAGGCATTTCCATCTGCAGAACTGCCACTCACTAGATGTTTTTTTTTTGTATTTGGCACCATTCTGAGTAAACTGTAGAGCAGAGGTTTTGACATGGAGTGCCATTTATTATGTATGGCTGTCAAATGGCAATGGCTGGTCAAATGCATTTTCACTGGCCCAACACAAAAATGACAAATAGCTGCTGTTACCATCATGGCTTTAAAAAATGTGTCTGAAGATAAATATTTTTGACATATATTATGTTTTTGAGACCATGTCCCCCCAAATTGAATCACATTTATAATTTGCACGATATGATTTATGCCTTATCTAATCCCATATAAGGGATATATCTTTACAGATATAAATTCAAAAATACCTTATATTAACCTCAGCCGTCCTGCACTTTTACACATGTGTTTTTAAGCGAAGAGTTCTTTGGAGCAAATGATGGGTTTTTGGTCACCTGTTTAGTCATGCAATTTTTGGCCATGTGTAGTGTTTTCACAAACAGGATCAAAGATTTAGTCACCAAGTTAAAGATTTGATTATTGGCTAAATTTTATAAACGTGAATCCCTGAGAGAACAGACTTGCTACTAAATCGGTTGTGATGTGTAATATTGGTAGATATTAGGCCTAATCTGTGAATTAAGAATTTGTATATAACATGAAATCAGGCAACCCAAACAAGACCAACAGTGACTGATATACAAAGCACAAAAACAAAAATACTTGTATGGTCCAGAAATGAGACATGTAACAGGTGTTTTATGAGGATGATATGAAGTAAATGGTTTCAAATATTCATCTTCACCCTGCAGCTGAACAGTTCTGATAATAATAGCCTAATAGCCATAGTGATCTTGCTTCTTTTCATATGAAACGCCATTATCGGATCAAATTATCTTCTACATTTAGAAAAATTACTTAATTAAATGTATACATTTTGGATACTGAGCAGCTTGTGATTTCCAGGCATGTGTATAACCGGGGTTTAAGTTATTTACACGTACTTTATTTGGGGCTTCATCTCTATTTCTTATATTATGTCAATTGCATCTGCAAAATCCTAATATTTTATCTCCAGGTTTAATTAATAGTTTGAAAAGTCTCCCATGAGGCAGGTTTATGTTTTCTCTTTTAATTGTTTAATGTAATTTTGAGTGTGACTATGAAGTTTAAGGAGGGTGTACCTGTATGCTGGACTGGAAATCTCAAGGATTAATAGTGGTGTTTTCCTTATAAAATCATGTTGTGTTTTGAAAGCAAAAAGAAACAAATGAAACAAGGAATGTAGGCTGTCATCCGCACAGCCTGACCGAAGCAAAGCGGGTGCATTTACATGTGTGATTAACTGATAGTTACATGCTGTCGGCTCGTGATGCACGAATGGCTTGCACGTGCTGCACTAGTCTGTTGGATATATTGCAGTCTCATCACATTTAAACTTTTTGTTTATTCTCCCATTCAGCTCATGAAAACATGCTGCGTGATCATGAGGAAGGATTACATCAAGATTGGAATGCAAGTGTGGAATATAGATAAATAAAATAGTCTACTCCCTAGCCGTTGCTGGCTTGTCAGTGATTACCCCTTTGCGTGCCAATGCTGCACTCGTGAATAGGTTGCCGACTCCTGCTTTAGAGACTGTTGTGTGCAAAAAATCCTAAGAGATCAGCAGTTACAGAAATGCTCAAACCAGGCTGTCTGGCATCAACAATCATGCCACGGTCAAAATCATTGATTTTATGCATTGCACTGCTGCCACATGATTGGCTGATTAGATAATTACGTAAATAGGTTGGTGTACAGGTGTTCCTGATAAAGTCCTCAGTGAGTGTATGTGGAAAACAAAAGATGTTATAAAAATGTTATTAAAAAAAATGGAAAAAGCTGTAATGAAAAATGAATGTTGATTGAGGCTGTCACTCTATGTAACCTCTCATTTTGTGTTCCACATAGGAAAGAAACTCATGGGGGTTTGGAACACCATGAGAATGAGCTAATAATGACAGAATTGTAATTTTGTGAAAAATGATTGCGAAACCAAATTCAAACGGGTGAGTAAATTATTTTAGACTTTTCATTTTGGGTGAACTGTCCCTAGTGTATGTCCTTGGCCATAAAGAAAAGTTTAGAAACAAATAAAAGTTTTGAAATGGAATCATGAATGGTTTTCTTTGGCCTTTTAATAAAAGATTTATGGGTTCTTAGAAAGTGAGCATGGTTTAATGAGCCTCTGCTTTTTAAAAGCTAACTGATGGCACTGACTGCTACACATTTTGCATTCTAAATCCATGGTCATAATTCAGTTTAGAATCTTGTCTCAGAGCTGGTTCTTTGGGTTGCATGTTTTCACAGAGGCCCCATTACAGGTTGCAAAAAGCAACACAAATGTAAAGATTGTGATGCAGACTAGTTCCTCTAAGCTAAGCTAATTTTCCAATAGGAAGAAAAACTTTTATACAGAGCATCTTGGTCAAAATCTAAATGGTGTGTATAGAGCCCTAAGGACAGGATAAATGAAACTCATCTTGATTCATTTTCCCAGGGTTATAAGGCCAGATTTTGGGAGAAAAGTCTCATATGTAAACACTGATGCTTCGGTTGAATAAACAGATTCTGTATTTGCCAGGAAACCCTAAGTTAAGAAAAAAAAGGCAGGGGATGAAATGGAAGTTTGTGATTTACTGTCTTTTCAAGTTACTCAATGTCTGGCTGACTGTGAAAAATATGGGTTGGGGGAAGGGGTCTCTTTCATGTAGTGAGCTGAAAAGGATAGAAGTTCAGTGTTTGAACGCAAAAGAGGACCTTTGATATCTGAGAACTACATAACTCTTTGAAAGGATAAACTGTGATTTAAGTCAGTATGGCCAAACGCTTTGATGATTATTTCAGCTTGGCTATTGTTGTGTCAAAAATCTTTCTTGTGAAGCTTCTCACTGTGCTGTTGATTCAGTTACTGTTTGAACACCTTACGTGTGCCTTTAATGAATGGACACATCCACGCCCAAAGTTATATTTCAATGGTGCCTTTTCATCTTTCCATTTGGAATGTGTACTTGAAAGAATATACGCAACGTAAGTTCAACTATTTCCAAATCCATGGCATTAAGGGGATAGTTCACCCAAAAATGCTAAATCTGTCATCATTTACTCACCCTTATGTTATTCCAAACAAGGGTGGAATGTTTCTCGGTACATTTACAATACAGGCACTGTTTGCAGAAATCACTCGAGTGCGCAAGTTCTATATACTGGTAATATATTTCAATAATGTGCGCAAGGGTTTAAAACTCGCATGCAAGTTCTTCCTGTTTCCTCGCGCCGCTGTAATCTATCACAAGCGTCAATAATGCGCTTTGATTAATGGCATTAAAATGCCATTATAGTAATACATTGATACATGATTAATCATTTACGGCACCTTTACCCAGGGAAAGAGCCACAGGTGAGCCAAAACTGCACACACTCCCTTCCATTTTTAAGCAGGCACTCAGTGCTAATTTGGACCGACATGAAACAATAACTAAAGTGGTTGGGGTGTTCATGTGGGTTCCCTTATGACTCAGTATACTTGACATTGCATTTGCTTATGCATATGGGGATTATCCATCCACACGACCTAGTTGAAACCTCTCTACAATAATGCCAATATTCTATTATTGGCTATGGTGTTTGAGCCCCGCCCTTTTAGGCACGAAATTGTCCACTATAAAAGCAAGGCGTGCAAACACCATTCCGATGAATTTTCTTTCTTCAAGACAGCAGTTCATCTCTCGTCTAGAAGCCCTCTACTGCTTCAACGTCGACTACATGAGCCAGCTAGTGGGATCTTCATGGCAACGAGAAGAGTCTCTGTTCCCTGCAGTGCTCTGGCGATCATCATCGCCGCTTGACGCTTCGTTGGTAAAAGGGAAGCATCAACATCCTGAATTACAGCGGTTGTGCATATATACTTTGGTCCTTATCAATCGTGGCTTCCTAATAATCCTCATCCATGAATTGGCACTATCACTCTCCTCTCTCCTCTCCACCAATAGCTGGTGTGTTGTGAGCTACTGGTGCACTATGGCTGCCGCCCCATCATACAGGAGGATGCTTTGAGTGTAGTGTCAGAAAAGATCTATACAAATGTAATGTTCATTCGTTCATTCATTCATTCATATATCGAAAAAAGAGTAGTTACATGTTTACGTCTTTTTAAAGATGTCATTCCGAAAGTGTTTGTTGTGCAAGAGGCACATCCCACCATCAGATTAGCATGAGAGCTGGATTCACTGTCTGGGCCCGCAGAGTTGGCTCTCATGGAGACAGACTGCCCTCACTGCAAGGGCATGAGTCTCAAGATAATTCGCTTGTGAATCACCTTCATTCTGAGGGATGATTCAGTCTCCCACACCCTCCCAGCCGCTTCTTCTGTGACACACAAGGAGGAACAGCAGGGCCACAAGGTCAAGCAGGATGAATTTGAGATGGAACTCATGCCAGCACACGCCCTGCTAGCCCCTCAATCTCCACATAATGCGGCTATGCTGATACATTATGTGCGTGATGAGCACAGTCTCGTCTCGTTCTGTGGTTCTGATGCTGGGGATGATGACTATGTAATGTCTCTCGCTGCATCAGGCATGTGGTCAGTGGATGATTCTACCGCCAATTTTCCCAGCGATAGCGTGAGGCGTATGCGCGCAACTGACAAGGAGATGCTTTGCATCCTTTCAATGGCAGTCGAAGAGCTCTATATCGAGTGGTCTCCTCCAGAGGAACCTACACAATCTTGCCTTGATGAATGGTTCCTGCAATCCGGATGCCCTTAAGCGACCATGTCTCATAGATCTGCCCCGTTCATAACGAACTGTCAAAATCCTGGTGCATGCCCTATTCATCTTGCAAGAAATGGTTATGCTCAACTACCCCCTGTGGAGGAGGCTGTAGCGTCACACATCTGCCCAGCGAGTAGTAGGGCATGGAAATAATGCCCCGTTCATCCTTCCATGGTCTGTAGACTGACATCCGCAATGGCTGGAAGTGCATACTCCGCAGAGGGCCAAGCTGGTTCAGTATTCCACGTGAAGGCGGTGCTCCAGGTCTTTCAAGCCAAGCTCCTCAAGCAAATGGACGCATAAGTTTACAATCCAGAGACATTCAAAGAACTCTGCGCCACTACGGACTAAGCACTGCATGCCACGAAAGTAACTGCACAGGCCATTGGCAAGTCAATAGGCAACCTGGTTGTTCTGGATCGTCACATCTGGCTTAACCCTCATGAGGTCCATTCCTAATCCCATTCCCACACTTCTCCCCTATCATTTCCTATCACCTCTCCACTGTGCTCTCACCAATAAAGCCAGAAAAGGCAAAAAAATAAATGAATAGGGAGAAAGAAAGTCATATGGGTTTGGAACAAGAGTAATTTTTGAATGGACTATCCCTTTTTTCTACAAGAATTTAATAGATGTACTTTAACAGGTGAAAGCAGTCAAATGTGAAATCCTGGACTGGTTATATATAGTCACATACTGCCTGTACTTTGTATAGACAGAGAGGGCTCCTGAATGATTGTATTTGTGCCATATTTCCAAATTGCGTTTCCTGTGAATAAAAACCACTTGACTTGACTGTGTGACAGAATTTTCCACCCAAGAATGACTGGATTGCTGCGTCTGCAACTATGGAACCATTTGTTCCATTACCCCACCACCTCCAGGCCTTCAGCTAATTATGGGTTTCACTGATTATGTGATTTCCTTTTGCAATGGAAGCAGCACAATACTTTGGGATGCTACTGTCTACAGTTTCCAGATTGCTTGATGGAACTCTGGTTAAATGTCTGACCTTGCAAAGGCTTGTTTACACAGTCTCTATGGAAACAACTTGCATCAGCTCCCACTGTGACAAATCTCACGTTCTTTTCTAACTCAATAGATCTGCTTTACTGTCACTCTTTGGGAGTTTGTGTTTTTTTAAGTTTAAGACTTTGTCTTAATGAAAATAAATATTTTCTGCACCATTTTGCCTACAAGTGGTGAAATATTGGTTAACCTGGCCAAAATATCAGTCTGTCACTAATGCTTATTTTTAGTAAGTGTCTTGTCAGTCAGGCCATGACTCTTTGGTTAACTAGCTAATAATAATAAGCTAACCTAAATTTTTGCACTTTAGAGGTACTGACTTTTTACAATTACATAGTTGATGCCCAACAGATTGACTGATTCATAGCATAATAAACAGCCTTAAGGGCTGTTGCCTCATGAACTGGAAGTAAATGTAATCATTCCTTGTGCTAATATAATCCCTAATAAACCAACCTCTCATAGATTGATGGTAATAAACTGAGTCATTGCAATGAAGAGTCGTCTATGGGGACAGAATAATCTAGACACATTGTGTAAAGGTTAATTTTTGATAGGATTTGTGTTGCTAATGGGGCAGTAAAACTATCAATAGAATATCAGTTTATTGTAGCTACATTGAGGCATGCATCTCATCTTTATATTATGTTTGATTAATTGTCATCACAAGGACTTTCCTTCAAGATGGATGGTATTTTTAAAACTTGAAAGCCACGTATTGCCTTAGAAAAAGAAAAAGTATAGATTCATTTTAGAATTTCTGAGCTAGTAACTTTGGTCAAAGAGCTCATTAATGCATCGGTTTGCCAATGTTGTTTGCCTGAAAACATGTGCTTTCTGAAGCTCACCTCAGCAGAACCTGCTCACTAAAGTGAAAATATAATTGGATCTGGCAACCACGTCCACCTTTATCTGGACTTGAGCCATAGATACAAGAACAGAAAGCGTGTTCTTATTGACCAACGGGGAGAAACTAACGAAATGTTGTGTGAGGCCATACTAAAAAAAAATAGTTCACCCAAATATTCTGTCAAACTTTCTGTCTCCATGGAACACAATAAAATATTTTTTTTTAAATGCTGACGATGCTCTTTTTTTCCACTCAATGACAAATGGTGAGTAGTGAAAGTAAGTTATTCAGGTTTGAAACAACATGAGCTTGAGTAAAAGATAATTGATTATAGCTGTATTATAACTTTGTAAACGGACTGAATGATAGACAACTCTCTTTTTATTCAACCAAGAGCTTTCACATCTTGATTGGAGCAAGGCAAGGGTTTGGCTGTTCGCAGAAGTGTAAATTTGGTAGTGAGGTAGGGGAAGGGGAAGGGTTGTAGAGGTCGAGAACTGGACCTGCACGTATGGATTTTGGCCTCAGGGTGGGGAGGGAGCGGTGTGAGAAAGGCCTGTCCTTATGTGCAGGTTAACCTGATCTGGGACATTATTGCCATGTCTTTTTGGATAGAGAAATTAGATGGCACAGTATAGGGGTGGATGGGCTGGACAAGAGGTGGGGATGGAGGAAGTACTGATATGACACATGAATGCGTTCTTTGTTTCATATCAGTGTTGGACTTCTGTGCTGGGGGCTGTGTTTAGTGTTGTATAGGACTGAGAAGAATGCAGGATTTCGTTCCATTTGTAAGGGGAGGATTTCTGTCCTGTGCAGGGGGTTTTCCATCATGCAGATTGGGGATAAGAAGAATGAGAGGTATAATGGAAGAATGAGGGTGAGAATGGATTAAAAGGTAGCTGAAGAGTAAGCTTACAGCTATTGAGGAGGTAATGACCACTGTATGTCTACTTTTGAATAAAACTGATTAGATTTCTCCTTTTTTTTTGTCCTTTTGATCTCATTATTTTCTTACCTTTCCACCTCGTTTCCCCTCCAGCCTGATATTGCTTTACAAATTTTGCACACTGTGAAAGATATTTGTGTGTATGTGTGTAGTCCGGCTACTTTGAAAGTTCAAGGGCGATGAAGTCATGCTGTAGCTATCTTGAGAAGAATTCCAGTGTTTGGTGTTTGCAAAGGCCTTGAATGCTAATAAACTCACTATGCTTCACATATTTCTACATTCCTACAATAGTGCCACATTTTTCCTTCTTATTCATTTATGAAAGATATGCTAGTGTGAATAATCAAATCTAAACGCAAATATAGGTATACTCATGGGACGTTTCAATACATGTAAAGAAAGTATTGCGATTTATTGTATTTAGTACAATGAAGACACAATATATCTTTATATTATTACATTGATCTCTGGAATACTTGATTCTGATTTGTCAATCACATTGTACTGTCAAATACTTGATGACAGAATTTACATTTTTGGGTGAAATGTCCCTTTAAAAATCAATCAAATTAGTCTCTTCCAGAACTTTCCAGTCATTTCATAGCACTCCATTAGTGCTTACGTACTTTTCTCTCCAGTGTCTATAAGATACTGTTCTGCTATAACTGACTGCTCCTCTCCCGGGAGCTGCATAAAGCCTGAGTGTGAACAGACTCAGCAGATTGTGTGTCCGCACCTGAATCTGATACCATTGGGTGAGAAAGTGTGGCATCTTACAGTTCAGAGAAGGCAACCTCCTGGATCTGTAGAATGGATTGTGAACAGAATGAGTAAATGGTTCTTGCTTTATGCATATCATGTATTGTGCTGTGTGGGCTGTTTGTCTTCATGCAATTATGGAGTTATGGCCTCCTATTAAGTTTCTGTTTGTGCTTACTATATATATATATATATATATATATATATATATATATATATATATTATATTACATAATATATATATTTGGTATTACATACAGATGTTTTATGCAGAACAACTTGAGAAAAAACTGTGAAACCGCTGCCTGTCTTTGAGGTAAGGTTTGTCACATGATTGGGACCAAGTACTTAGGTCAGAGGTCACACTAATGAATGCACGGATAAGATTAATGCTCCCAGGTCATACCACTGTGGTGTGATCTCAGTTAAGAAAAGATTTACACCAAGGTCTCTTAATTGAGACCATCATGGTGGAGTCTAAAATAAAGACTTGATTCCACAAAGAATTGTGGAATGTTGTCTTTGTTGGATTAGAGTTCTTGTCAACTCAGTGTCATCTCACCTTTAGCCAAACCCCTGTTGAGCATCTTTTGAGGTTTTTGGTTGGTCTTCCAATGTTGCTTGTGGTTTTGATGTCAGTATGGAGAATAACTTTTCCCTGCTTTAGCTCAGACACTCAGGCTGTTGTTAAGGGTGTTTCTGAGTCTCTTAAGACCTGATAATGGCTTAACTGAAAGGGCTTGATTCCTCACTATATCAAGTTACTAGCATCGGTTCAATGTACACAAAGCCTGTTTTGTGTGGTAATAATGCCCTTCAGTGCCATTAAAGCTTATCTGTGGGGGCAGAGGGGGGTGTGGGATTGAATAGGTCTGGGATTGTAGAGCACGGGGTGAGGACAAACAGTGGTGTCAAAAGATCTTCCATGTCATAACTCCCCATAAACACACTCAACTACACACAAATCAAGCAAAAAATAAATAAAAAATCAACAGATCTCATGCTTAAGAGTTAGAGCATGTTTACAATAGGTAATAGTGGATTAGTTTGGTTAACTAATTAATTTGTGTGATATGCAGTGCATCCTGAAAGTATTCACAGCGCTTCACTTTTTCCACATTTTGTTATGTTACAGCCTTATTCTAAAATTGCTAAAATTCATTATTTTCCTCAAAATTCTACAAACAATACCCCATAATGACAACGTGAAAAAAGTTTGTTTGAAATCTTTGCAAATTTATTAAAAACAAAAAACGAACAGAAATCAAATTTACATAAGTATTCACAGCCTTTGCCATGACTCTCAAAATTTAGCTCAGATGCATCCTGTTTCCACTGATCATCCTTGAGATGTTTCTACAACTTGATTGGAGTCCCCTGTGGTAAATTCAGTTGATTGGACATGATTTGGAAAGGCACACACCTGTCTAACAAGGTACCACAGTTAACAGTGCATGTCAGAGGACAAACCAAGCCATGAAGTCCAAGGAATTGTCTGTAGACCTCCGAGACAGGATTGTATCAAGGCACAGATCTGGGAAACATTTCTGCAGCGTTTAAGGTCCCAATGAGCCCAGTGGCCTCCATCATCTGTAAATGGAATAGGTTTGGAACCACCAGAACTCTTCCTAGAGCTGGCCGCCTGGCCAAACTGAGAGATCGGGGGAGAAGGGCCTTAGTCAGGGAGGTGACCAAGAACCCTATGGTCACTCTGACAGAGCTCCAGCATTTCTCTGTGGAGAGAGGAGAAACTTCCAGAAGAACAACCATCTCTGCAGCACTCCACCAATTAGGCCTGTATGGTAGAGTGGCCAGATGGAAGCCACTCAGTAAAAGGCACATGACAGCCTGCCTGGAGTTTGCCAAAAGGCACCTGAAGGACTCCTAGACCATGAGAAACAAATTTCTCTGGTCTGATGAAACCTTTGGCCTGAATGGCAAGCGTCATGTCTGGAGGAAACCAGGCACCGCTCATCACCTGGCCAATACCATTCCTACAGTGAAGCGTGGTGGTGGTAGCATAATTCAAAATAAAATAACTCGAGTCTGAAGGAATATAAAGACATCTTTGTGTGTCTAAACTCCTGAAGAGATATAGTCCAGTATCTCATAGCAGTTGTACCGCACATGCACCAACCACCTGTTGTGATCCCTGCATTCTGTTCCATTCCATTGTTCTTCTTCTAGCAGTTTTTTTTAAAGAAATACCACATTTTATGCAAACACCTGTTAATAATTGTTTTTTTGTTAAGGGTCAGGTGAACTAGAAACTGGCCTATTAATACATGGCTTCCTTAAGACAGATTAGTTGACTTGTCATTTAGGCCGCCCAATGACTATCGGCATCGATAATCAATAGATACGATTTTAATACATTGTGGAGTTCGTAAGTATTTTTAAAAGTTCAGAACATTGTTTGATTGAGTCAGCCAGTGCATAGACTAAGGAGTTGGCCTTAGTTTAGTATGACTCATGACATGGTAAAGGCACACCAGGTTTAAAACAAACACATGTGGCTTTCACTATCCCTTAAGGGATAGTGGTAACAAGGGTCTGAAATTAACTTGAGTAACACAATCTGTCTTGCTGTTCTTAGTTTGCAGTGCCAGCATTCAAAGTAATCTTGAGTGTTTAATACAACTTTAGCTGTATTGACAGCATTTGTGGCATATTGTCGATTACCACAGGACCTAATATTGACATGTCTCTCAGTTGTTTTTTTTAACCAAAATGGTGGTTATAGTAATGCCAGCAAAAAAAGGTTTAAAATTCAAATGTGAAGCTTGTATTTTTCTTAAGCATGTACATGAATTATTCAGGAAAAATTGTGATAAACAAAAATATGTGCTTCGAGTTTAACTTTGAATTGAACCTAGAGCATTCATATAGAAAATTGGAAGATGATCAAACTCAACCATTCTCCATTCAACTAGTCGGTTCCATTAACAATGGCGGGCATGACTATGCTTCATTTTTGTGATAGTTCTCATATAATACACATACAATTCAAGAATTACCTTGAGGTCTTGTCATGGGAGGAGTGAAAGTGAGGGGTTGTCTAGGCATTTGAACAACAGAGTGGTGGTCCTGCAGAGATTGACTGGGATAGATCCATTATGAGCTCCTTTTAGGGCTGAAGGAAGGATTTGGAGTGACTATTTGCTCTAGGTGTAAATAGCACCTGCCACACAGTGTGGCTATGTGGACCCTAGGGTTGTATGAGATTTTCACAGTATGATAACAGTCTCAGAAAATATCACGGTTTCATGGTATCACGGTATTCCACAATTACTATTATCAGTGAAAACAGAAGGGTTATTTTATTTATTTATTTTTGAGTAAACACTTTATTATAATTGAAACTTGAAACCATTTTATTTTATTAGAGTATGTGTAAAAAAACTAAAATTCTCCCTTTTGAAAATAAATAAATAGAAAAAATAAGAAAGCTAACAGACTTATAATAATAAACCGAATTATAAACATGATAAAAAAATTGCATGTAACTATAACATGTTATATAACTAAAGCATGTTAGTTTACATGTTATCATAGCATGTTAAATGAACTACTAAATGAAAAATAACATCAGCTGTGTGAGCTTTTAAAGTAATATCCTATGATTATTAACAGTTAACATATACTGAAGGTGCGTGACAATGAGGCCAGACTGCTCCTGTCTGTACCTTTAACTCTGTGCTTCTCAACTGGTTTAGCTTCAGGACAGATTTTACATTGGACATCAAGTGTCCACCTGCCATAGATTAAACATAACCTGTATTTAATGTATCTTGGGTTGCATTTCCTTTTATGTTGCATAGTTTTGTTCATGGTTTTCCAGTACAAAGACATGCATCAAGTGTCATTATTTTTGTTGTTGATGTCTCTCCCCCTTTTAAAAATTGAAAAGCATATTTACTTATATGAGCCCATTATTATCACGTTTGTTATCTAATATTACATATTTATACACATATTACACAGAAGGAAAGGCTCCTCATTACCATGGTTAGGTCAGTGTGCTAGTCTTATAAATAATAAAATAATAATAATAATAAATTTATGTATTTATGAAAAATAAATACTTGCTGAAACACATCTTGAAACTTTAACTACAACTGCCATTGTTGATATAAAATGAGGTCTAATAGATTGCAACCTTTTAGATTATTTCATATGAAACTATACACATTTTGTCAAAATATAACAGTTTCTTTTACTCATGTAAAATCCTGAAACAAATTTGTAAAGGTGATGGTGTGTAATTATTAATATTTTTTACTATTTTGGTAAAGGGGCCACATCAAACTGTAAGTAGTGCATGGGGGGGGGGCACATTGTATTGCTTTTGAGATAAAATGTTCTGCATTGATTTGGTTTTTGTATCTTTTAAGCCCAGAAATAGTTGTGTACTCAATTTTCTGAAGTGTGTCTGTGACTAGTGAGACTTTTCTGCAATTGCCTAAAGTATTGTATTGCTCTACAAAGACAGATACTTTTCTGTCAGGCATTAAATAATTTAATAACAGCAGAGATTATACATTTATTTTTCCATCTCTACTTCCCTGTTAATTTATTATTCAGTTTTAATAATAATAATACATAAAATAAATATGTATAGAACCTTTAATGTTTGTTGCAAAGCGGCGAGTTTACTTATTTTTTCTAAAACTTTACCCATTTACATGCTAAAAGAGTCATGATTCGGGTCTCCTCGATGGTTTGACTTTCAGCACACAACTGAATAATGCAAGCTGCATGAATATGATAAATGACAACTGCAAGAGTTAGATTAACATACAGGCATGAAGGGACTTCAACATTTCTAAATTGCACAAATAAAAAATACATATACATATTCGTCTCTGGCTTGTTTTGCTCGCATGTCAATGATGCCGAGATCTACTTTTATATTTAATTTAATCACTGAGAATGTTTACCTGCAAAATTAGTAGCACCAAACATCACAAGCAGCCTCAAGAATGCACAGAGTAGCCGTATAACACTTTTCCTTGAGCAGAATATTGCACTGCAGATCGCAAAATTTGTTCAAAGGGGAAAGCAAGAGACAGAAAGAGCGCACTTGTGTGCATGGTTGCAAGATTGCACAAAATAAGTATTACATTAGGCAGAATATTTCCAATTTGTGCAAGTATAAATCTCAAACTGGGGGTGTTGCGTCTCTTATCTGGAAACCTTGAGCATGTTAAACACTTGTGGAGACGCATAATGTCCCAATGCAAGTTAACTGAAATATCCAATGAAAAAAAAACGCTTTTACGATAAATGAGCCGTGGGCCACATTAAACCATGTGGAGGGCCTGATCCCATGTCATTGCCCATGTCTGCTTTAGCTTTTTGCGAGATTATCATTAATTCTACGTCGGCAGTCCTAAATAGTCTATACCTTGGGCGGCCTCCAAAATATCTTCAATGGGAGAACCATGGCGTTGCTCTTTGCCTGCTGTCCACGACCCAGTCCAAATAGACCAGTTGAGAAACACTGCTTTAACTCACACACACACTCATGTCAGACCCCCTCGCCTCGCTTCTCTCAGACATTTTATCCGCTGCGCGTGCGTGTCGCAAGGTGACGAGTCTGACAGGCAGACAAGGAATAAAGGAGATGCGCATGTGAGATTCTCCGTCCGGTTGCATTTTTTTCTCAATACCATAGATAAGCAAATGTACATGTTATGATAACCGTCAATTTTCAAATCGTGGTGTACCGTGAAACCGGTGTACCGCTTCAACCCTAGTGGACTCCAATAGTCTTGTAGAAACACACAAATCAAAGACTATTTGTGCAGCTAGTGTCGCTGCAGTGGTTTGGGGTGTAACGATGGTATGGATGTGCTTTTGCTGTGTGGACAACCCAGGTTCGATTCCACCTTTTCTCCCACTTTTTCCCATCCTGTTTCCTGTCTACATGTTTAATATTTCATTTATAATAATATTATAATAATAATAATAATAATAATAATAAATAAAAATGTATATAAAAGGTTTGGAAGTTGAGAGAAAGGTTTGATCCAGGCAAAATTAACCATGGTTTTACTATAGTAATATTGTAGAAACCATATTTTTTAGCAGAAGCCATAGTTTTAATGCAATGACCCATGGGGTTACAACAGTAATATGGTGTTAAAATAGTAACCATGTTTAAATTAGTTGTTACTGTGATTTAAGCACAAAATACAACAGTGATATTATGGTTATTGTAGTAAAAACATAGTTGATTTTTGTAAGGGAAGGTTAGGTTTAGATTTGTGGAGTGTCAAGGTGGTCTTTGGCAACTTCGGGCGTGCAGCAATGTTTTTGTTGGAAAGCCGCGTCTTCGTCCTGCCATGGACACCATACCTGTTTAATGTTTTCTACATAGTAGACACAGAAAGGTTAACCAGTTCTAGTTATTCTTTAAAATCTTTAGCTGTCACTCTAGGGATCTTTTCTACCTCACTGAGCATTGTGTGGTGTGCCCTTTGAATCATCTTGTCTGGACGGCTACTTCTACAGAGAGTAGCCACAGTACGAAAGCATCTCCATTTATTGACATTTTGTCTAGCTGTGGACAGATAAATAGCTCTTTGAGTAACTTTTGTCCAGATTTATGCACGGCAACAATTCTTGTAGGTCTTCTGAGATCTCTTTTTTTTATTTGCAAGGGATGGTCCAAGTCAGCAGATGTGTCTGTGAATAGCAAACTCAAAATGTTTGGGTACTTTTTATAAGTCAGAGTAGCTCTAACTCTTACCTCCAATCTCGTTTCATTAGTTGGATTCCAGGTTTGACAAACTCCTGACTCTAATTATCTTTTGTTGACGTCATTAGCCTAGGGGGTTCGCATACTTTTCCCAACCTACACTGTGAATGTTTAAGTGATGTATTCAATATGTGCAAGAATAATACAATCATTTGTGTGTTATTAGTTAAAACAGATTGTTTTTGTTCATTATTGTAACTTAGATTAAGTTCAAACCAGATTTTAAGGCAAATTTATACATAATGCAGGTAAATTCAAAGGGTTCATATACTTTTTCTTGCCACTCTAGGGGTGCAAATAGTATCTTACAGAAGATGCTTTTGGTTGCTATTTACACTTAGCCCCTGCCTACATATTATGTTTTTAATGCTTAGTGTGTAATTTATTTAGTTATTATTGTGTTAAAAAAGCAGAATTAAAATAAATATAAAACAAATCTGTTCTGCTTATTGGTTAAAGGACACTTTCTGTATCAGTCACAAAAAGCAATATGGGTCTATCTCTACATGATAAAGTTTTCAGTCTTCTCGTTTTTCAAAGTTCTCATAATTTAATGGTTATATATACAGGTCCTTCTCAAAAAATTAGCATATTGTGAGAAAGGTCATTATTTTCCATAATGTAATGATAAAAATTAAACTTTCATATATTTTAGATTCATTGCACACCAACTGAAATATTTCAGGTCTTTTATTGTTTTAATACTGATGATTTTGGCATACAGCTCATGAAAACCCAAAATTCCTATCTCAAAAAATTAGCATATCATGAAAAGGGTCTCTAAACGAGCTATTAACCTAATCATCTGAATCAACTAATTAACTCTAAACACCTGCAAAAGATTCCTGAGGCTTTTAAAAACTCCCAGCCTGTTTCATTACTCAAAACCGCAATTATGGGTAAGACTGCCGACCTGACTGCTGTCCAGAAGGCCATCATTGACACCCTCAAGCAAGATGGTAAGACACAGAAAGAAATTTCTGAACAAATAGGCTGTTCCCAGAGTGCTGTATCAAGGCACCTCAGTGGGAAGTCTGTGGGAAGGAAAAAGTGTGGCAAAAAACGCTGCACAACGAGAAGAGGTGACCGGACCCTGAGGAAGATTGTGGAGAAGGACCGATTCCAAACCTTGGGGGACCTCGCGGAAGCAGTGGACTGAGTCTGGTGTAGAAACATCCCGCATTCCCCAGGTCAAGCCACTTTTGAACCAGAAACAGCGGCAGAAGCGCCTGACCTGGGCTACAGAGAAGCAGCACTGGACTGTTGCTCAGTGGTCCAAAGTACTTTTTCGGATGAAAGCAAATTTTGCATGTCATTCGGAAATCAAGGTGCCAGAGTCTGGAGGAAGACTGGGGAGAAGGAAATGCCAAAATACCTGAAGTCCAGTGTCAAGTACCCACAGTCAGTGATGGTCTGGGGTGCCATGTCAGCTGCTGGTGTTGGTCCACTGTGTTTTATCAAGGGCAGGGTCAATGCAGCTAGCTATCAGGAGATTTTGGAGCACTTCATGCTTCCATCTGCTGAAAAGCTTTATGGAGATGAAGATTTCATTTTCCAGCACGACCTGGCACCTGCTCACAGTGCCAAAACCACTGGTAAATGGTTTACTGACCATGGTATTACTGTGCTCAATTGGCCTGCCAACTCTCCTGACCTGAACCCCATAGAGAATCTGTGGGATATTGTGAAAGAAAGTTGAGAGACATAAGACCCAACACTCTGGATGAGCTTAAGGCCGCTATCGAAGCATCCTGGGCCTCTATAACACCTCAGCAGTGCCACAGGCTGATTGCCTCCATGCCACGCCGCATTGAAGCAGTCATTTCTGCAAAAGGATTCCCGACCAAGTATTGAGTGCATAACTGAACATAATTATTTGAAGGTTGACTTTTTTTTGGTATTAAAAACACTTCTTTTATTGGTCGGATGAAATATGCTAATTTTTTGAGATAGGAATTTTGGGTTTTCATGACCTGTATGCCAAAATCATCAGTATTAAAACAATAAAAGACCTGAAATATTTCAGTTGGTGTGCAATGAATCTAAAATATATGAAAGTTTAATTTTTATCATTACATTATGGAAAATAATGACCTTTCTCACAATATGCTAATTTTTTGAGAAGGACCTGTAGACTAAACTTATTTATTTGAATGCTTGGAATAAGTATTGATACACTTAAAATAAAATAAAAATGTAAATGCTAATAAAGAGGTTAATTAAGTCATGTTCTATTTTTTGATCTGCTTGTAGAACATTGGTCTGTAGACTATAGTCCCTTTAAATAACTAATTTAAATAAGATTTAAACTAAAGATTATACCAGTTCTCTTCCATTTTAATAATTTCGTAAACTTTCTTCGATTCTTTAAATTAAGATGACATGCTATCTATCTGCCAACTTTGTGCAGATGGCCCGTATAGATGAAGGATTTTAACACCAAATATGAATGTAGCACCTGGTTGTTTTCATCCTCCTGAAAGGTGGCGGATGCTCTGAGTGTTCTCACACATGTCTCATAATCAGATGGCGGGATGACAGTCTTCCAGAAATGCAGAATTCAAAGCTGCACAGATTGTTGATCTTGGTTTGCTCTCTATGTCAGATAGCCACAGGAAGTACTTGATGTAAATTAGATGAAGGACATGGATTACTGAAGGTTTTGTCCAAATTGAGTTTGAGAGCATCTTGCAAGTAAATCAAGTTACCTCAGCTACATCGAAAGAGTTACGTTTTTATTTTTGGTGTGCTTTGCTGCTTTGGTCCTACCAACAATTATTTGCATTTAAAAAGCCATAAAGCCATAAATCACCCAAAAACTAAATGTCTGTCATCGTTTTCTTACCCTCATGTTTTTCCAAACCTGCATTATTTATTCCATAGAACACAAAAGGAGAAATTAGACAGAACCAATGACAGCTTCAGTCATCATTCACTTTTATTACATTTCTTTTTTTTTCCATACAATGAAAGTTATAATAGTGACTGAGACTGTCATTATTTCTGTCTAATTTCTCCTTTGTGTTCCAAGAAAAAAAGTTCAGGAATTTCATTTTTGGCTGAACTGAATGGCTGGAATTCAGGAGGTTTCAGGGCATCTTGAGTTGTTGGATGTTTCTTGTCATTTTAAGAGAAGATATCTTTCACCTGATTGCCATGTCTCACACAGGGGAATTGTGGGAGGAAATTATATTCAAAGTGGGAATGATTTGGTGTTGTATTTCAATAGGCAGTGTCTGGGGGTGCCTTGTTTGTAAACAGAGAGGACTGCTGGTTTGTGGATGGTATAGTGGTAAATAATAGTAAATATTGTGACCAGCAATTGGATTCGGTTTGGTGATAGTAATTCACAACTTGGAAAAAAGTTACGGTAACACTTTCTATGAAGCCCATATTTATAATGCATTATAATGCATTTTTTATGTACCACCTTAAACAGTATAATGCATTATAACACAATCAACATCCAATTTTATCCACAGAAGCTGTTATGTAATATAATGTATATTGGGTATCATATAAGAGCTGCCTTGCAATAGCAGCACAGTATCAACAGTCATAAGGTGACATCTTTTCCTTCACAAGTCCTTGCTATTCATTGGCCATATACATATATAATATATATACTTATGCCCCCTTTTAAGTACGGGCTCCATATCATTTACACAACCGCCTGCATTCAGGCTGTTATAATGCCAAAAAATCGCAAGCACTTCATTATAAATAAACTCCCTTCCCTGCTGGGTTCATAAGGAGTAATGCATACTATATGGCTATAGCTCATATATTCATTATGAGTGCTGTCCTCCTGGCCATCATGAGGATCACTCACTGCGGCATACACATGTCGGTCGCCATCCCATAAGACTGCGCCACCATGTTTCCTCTCTAGGAAGTTATGTCGTGTAGTGCGGCGTGATGGGATTCTGTTCCCCATATGCGTTAGTAACGCAATGTCAAGTGGACTGAAGTCGTAAGGGAACGTCTCGGTTACGTACGTAACCTCGGTTCCCTGAGACGAAGGGAACGAGACATTGCGAACGCTAGCCGCACCACAAGACTCAGAGATCTTGAGGCACGAGCAAGGCGCTCCTTGTTCTCAGTCAGAAATTCTGAGGAAATGGTGTCTGTGCACCTGTTTTATAGATCAGTTCGCGCCGAAACGAGCGGTCAGTTTCGCGCCAAAACAGGCTGGCTCAAACACCATAGCCAATATTAGAATATTGGCGTTATTGTAGAGAGGTTTCAAATAGGTCATGTATGAAGGCACTCCCCTTCATGTTATATGGTTAATGTTATATGGTGACATCATCATATAACATTATAAGTGGTCTTGACTTGTTTTAAGTAAAGATACAAAAGCAATGTCTTGTAATGAAATGTATGTTTCAAGTTTGTCTATTATGGCTATTTACAAGTCAATTTAATATAATGGAAGTTATATAAAAATGCACAGAATACAATGGAACACATATTCACAATGTACATTTTGAGATATTAAGACATTTTCCATGTAATTTTGCACAATAGGGTGTAATTTAAGTGAAACATAGAGCATAGGCCTGATGGAAATATATATAATACAGCTTGCAAATATATGAAAATAAACAATAAACATTTTACAAGCTTGAATTATAATGTCTTATAACCACTTAAAAACATTGTATGAATGTTTATAAATAAACATTGCTTTTGTCACTTAAAGCATGCCTAATATACATATATAATACCTTATGACGTCTTCAGATAAAATTGGATGTTGGTCATGTTATAATGCATTATACTCTAAGGTTATAATTATGAATATTTAAGTATCATATTTGATTATAATTGTGGTTACAATTATAATTATTTATAATGGATTTATAATGCCTTCACAGTTCATTACTAATGATGATTGTGGTATCATAAAATCTCTTACAGTTGTTCAACATAGATTGACTGATTTATGACACACTGATGAACAGCAGTACTGGAACATTCAAGTAACTGGTTGTCTTTTTTAGTTTGCATTTTCATTTATAAGTTTAATACTATTTTACATTTTGATTGCAAAGATATTTTGCTCCTCTAATATTTCCTTGCCTTGCATGGCTGCAGTTGGAAATATTTAAGACTCAAACATATGGGAGTTATTTTTTTATTTAAGGACCTTTTTGTATGAACTTGAACATATGTCCTTTGGCATTTGCATAAACCACCAAAATTTAAGCTAACAACCATCATTGTTTAAGACCTAATAATGTGTCCATCCGAAAGTTCTAGAATAAGCATGAATAACCTGGTGGAGAAAATAAACCCCGGAATTAGTCATAAATTCATAAATTATTTTTATTCACCACAGGAGTTTGTGCTGTCACATCATTATACTCTCATTGCAGTGTTCTCCACTGGAAGCTGTAAGAATCTGACTCATTAATGTTGCTTTTTATGAACAAAGACTGCTAATTAGAGGTGGCAACCGCAGTGAGGAGGCCCTTGATGAAGCCTGGTCTAATCAGCCCTGAGTGAATGAGCTAATGACAGAGAGAGCAGGGAAGGTGGACTCAGACAAGGTCACCTTACTGGCCTGCGGATGAGAGAAACCAGAATGTGTTTCGTATTGTCCATCACATAAACAATAATAAGGAGTCATGAGACAAGAGGACAAAAGTTTGCTGCATCTACCAAATCCATGCGTTGGCAATTCATTCGAAAGCTTTGAAAATACAGCTGTAGACTGATTAAATAACTAATCTTACTGACTAAATAACCAATTAACAGCCAAAAAAAAAACTTATTAACTAACTATTAATTGCACTTGATTAAAAATTCATTTTCCACTGCTCTGCATTTACACTTCTGCCATAGCGTTGTACTATTCTAGTTCTCAAATTAAATTTGGTATGGTAGCACTAATTTATTATTTTTGCTCTTGGATTATTTGCAACTGCTTTTATTATTCTCTTTTGTAAATTGTTTTGGATAAAAACATCTGTTAAATCAATACATTTAAGTAGAAACCATAACAGTCCATTTGACAGTATCTGTGAAGAGATACTGTATGTTTATTATGTTTTTGTTTTTTTACTAGACGTGTGGAGTGTATTTCGATTTTAAAAGACAATTTATTCATATGGAAAGTTAGTGAAATTACTAAACAAAGACTGACGTTACAAGTTTCTAGCAACATTTATTTTTCTGTCAATACTGAAAGTGAAATACTATGCAAAGCAACAAAATCACAGTCAATCAGGTCATATTTAATGTTTAATATACTGCTGGATTTAATATACAGTGTAGCTTGATTTTGGACCAATGAGATTTTCCTGTGGGCAGAATTACCTGGTACAAAAATAGAAACCAAGCAACTTACAAAATATGTTGTTGCTTGTCACAGCCTTGGCTGGTTAGGACATAAACTCAGAGCAATTTTAAAATAGAGGATATATCACTTGTCACTCTGTCACATTGCGTTTGATTGCGACACAACGTAAGCATTTTGGGGTACCTTGTGACAGCTGTGCTCTTCCTTTCAGATCAAGAATGCTGAAGACAAGATGGATCCTCTAGTTTATCTGAGCCCGCTGAAAGTCAGCGTCTCTACTCTCCCACACCCCATTTGCCCACCGCGTCCACGGGCACCTGACCCCGCTCTCTTCAACTCCTCCTGGAAGAATCAGTAGAGCTGTCACAGTACACAAGGGAGACAGGTTAACCCTTCCTGTGTAAATATGACTGGATGGAGGTCTCAGTGGCGTCTGGTCCTGCTCAACTCACTGACATGTGGCCTGGAGATCTGCGTGGCTGCTGGGATCACCTACGTGCCCCCTCTGTTGCTGGAAGCTGGTGTGAAGGAGCAGTACATGACAATGGTTTTAGGTAAGGTTTCAGCCTGGAATAAGGAACTAACCTTTTAGTGTTAAATTAGGGTTTATGATTGGTTAGAGAAGAACCATGCTGTAAGTCAATTTTATTTGATTTTATAGGGTAGCACTTTACACTAAGGTTCCATTTGTTAACATTGCTATAACTACATTAGTTACCAAGAACTTACAATGAAGAAAATTTGATATTGTTTATTAATCTTGGTTAATGTTAAATTTAACATATACTAATACATTTTTTACAGTTTTATATGTTAATATTATGAACTTGCATGAACTATAAATAAACCAACATTAAAAAAGATTAATAAATGCTATACAATTATATTGTTCATTATACCTAATGCATTAACTAATGGGACCTTGTTTAATATATTACTGTTTTTTGGGGGTTTTGGAGTCATTCAAAAGTTATTTAGTTTTGTTTCAATTTTTCACATTAATTTATTTCATTTAAGGTTTTTTTTTTTCTATATTTTCTCCCTTTATCTCCCAAATTTGGAATGCCCAATTCCCAATGTGCTCCCAGTCCTCATGGTGGCATAGTGACTCGCCTCAATCTGGGTGGCGGAGGACGAATCTCAGTTGCCTCCACATCTGAGACGTCAGTCCGTGCATCTTATTAGGCATAGCGCGTGTGGAGGCTTCACGCTATTCTCCGCAGCATCCAGGCAAAACTCACCACCCGCTCCACCGAAAGCGAGAACCACATTATAGCGACCACAAGGAGGTTACCACATGTGACTCTACCCTCCCTAGCAACCAGGCCAATTTGGTTGCTTAGGAGACCTGGCTGGAGTCACTCAGCACACCCTGGATTCAAACTCGCTACTCCAGAGGTTGTAGTCAGTGTCTATACTCACTGAGCAACCCAGGCCCCCAGGAAAATGTTTTTATTTAGTTTTTGTTATTTTGTTATAATAACACTGGCTGTAAACAGTATGTCAAGGTTGTTTCCCACTGAGGAGTCAATGATATAATGGAGGTCATTATCATAATTTGTGACTAAATCACTGCTTCATCCAGGTGGTAATCAGGTGGTAATTGGAAGGCACTGGACTGCAGAAAGTAGGCCCAAGGGGTCAACAGCTGTGGAAGCTTGTAGTTTTACTGCATCCTATTAAAATGATTCCTCTGGACTTTTATCAGTAGTGACTGATAATTTAGTCATAATGGGCCCAAACCCAATATGTTCTCTCAGCCAGAATGTGTAGTTTAAAGCTAGGGTGTGTAATCCAGAGAGGCTAGCAGTTAGCAAGCTAGCTTTGAAAGCATAGCGCCCATGCTTCACTCACTTCAGAGGTGTCTCCAAAGCCTTGCCCCCTCTATCACACATGAACACACACACAGAGCAGAGTCTAAGCGCCAGGAGGAGAGACATGATGGTGGAATCGATCGCAGCGGTTTCAGATTACCTCATGTCTCATTCACAGGTTAGACATTACAATAATAACAAACTTAAGTCTCGTGCTCGCTCTGCACATCGTCAAGGAACCCACGCTGATGACGTGTGATTGTCTGCACGAACAGAGTCCTGTCCCTTCCACAGAAGAGATATATATATATATATATATATATATATATATATATATATATATATATATATATATATATATATATATATATATATATATTCTTTTTTTACATTTAGACCACTTAAATTATTGATTGCTATCAGGATGTGAAAAGACTTACCAGTATAACAATAAATGTTTCTGGAAAAGATTGCACACACTAGCTTTAATCCTGAAGTATGATATTGTTTTAATGTTGCTTTCTCCTATCCTGGTTTAATATGCAATGTAAGCAAGCTATTCATAGGAAGATTTTGTTGTAAATTCTGTCTGTGTGGTGCTATCAGTTGATTGCTCTGTTTGTTTGAGCATCTTTACCAGCCCGACACCGCAACATTGTCTCAGCCAATGGTGTGAGTTTGTGGCGAGACTATTGGTTTGCCATTCAGTGGCAGAATGGAGTGTTCGGGCAGCCTGATTGGGCGTATCAACTACATGACCGTTTGTTCCCAATTGATGTGCATGCTGCTCTCATATCTGGGTCCATATTGTGCATGTTCATGCATTTACTTTTTTTAGAATTTAAGATTGTACGCTTATAATTTCCATTTAAATCCTCACATAAAAGGCAATCAAAAAACTGGCTTTACAGCTGTTTTAGATGACGAAATTCATTCACAAACTTGCGCTGTTTATTCTTGATAATATGTTAACAAACATGAAAGATCTGCACTAACCCTTTTTCACGCTTATTTGCAAAGAAAAATGTGAATAAAAGATGGAAGATAGGGTAGACGATGCTTTAGTATATTTTCTAATTACTTTTTGTCTCCTGGTTCCCAATACATTGTTCTCCTCTTGCATTCTCTCAAATATTTCATTGTCTTTGGCTCATTGTCAGTCTCTCATACCTGACAACAGTATGTCTAGATATCAAGCTGGTTTGAAATATGTTGTAGCAGTTGCGACATGACGGGGCATGTCGCAGGAGTGCGCACACTACAAGGCCGTTCGTTGTGACGTCTGAGACTTCTCGTCGCTGACTAGACGCTGACTCAAAACTAGAGATGTCCCGATACTGCGCTCCTGTACTCGTGCTCATAAAATGCTCAGATACTAAAGAACTATACCATCTGACGTATGAATGTCATTACGTAAACATTCAACTCAGAAATTAAAATCATGTCATGTTCTAGTTAGATTATTTAACCACTAAAGCTGCGATTTAATAAGATAAAATATAGTTTGCATGTGCAGCATTTTAAATGTGAGTGCTTGTGAATGTGTAGAGCTGGTGACATAAAGGTACAAATTGCTCAAACCTTATAAAGATCCTTGGTTTATACATGAGGATTGCGCAGTTTTTTTGTAGCAGATGACAGCAGGCAGAGCACTAATTCACTTTTTAGCACAAGGCACATACAGACTACATATTATTTAATTAAGTAATCACTTTGAGTCACCTAGCGACCTGCTTTTCCAGAGTGGGAAGCTACCATCATAACATACAAGCTCCTTGGTCATAACAACACAGAAACCCTTCAAAATAAAAGCTCAGCCAATATAAATGCTCATATTAATCAAGGGAAAAAAGTATGACAAAAATAAATCACTACTGTATAGTTATGCAATATTCACTTTAATACTTCAAATAATAGTAATAATTATAAATCAATAGTTATTTTATTATATTTAAGCAATATTTCTCATCTATGATGCTCTGTTATGCAGCACTTTATTTAAAAATGTTGTATTTTGGATCTGTGAGGATCTGTATAAGATCACTTAATTTGATTTAAAATAATACACTATCATGTTGAAAATGGTATACTTCCATTTGATAAAAGTTTTAAGGAATTAATTTATTTAAACACCACTTTTATGATAAAATTGATATAAAGTGTTGATATGGAATTCTGAAAAAACAACCAGGTATCGGACTTGTACTCCTCTAAAAAATGGTATCGGTTCATCCCTACTCAAAATATCAATATTGTAGTGTACGCTTGGCTTAGTTTAACCATGAACCTATCCCTAAAATCTGATTAGGGAAATTCTTTCCTGGACCAATAATGGTCCAATGTAGACCAGACCTACCTAGAAAGAAACATTGGCTTTTGTCTACTAGACACAATGATCTGCAGAACTTTGTTTAAATACAGCAACGTACATGGTTTTTGTTTTTTTGTTTTATCCTCAAATCACCAAACCCACAACTCTAAATATTTATCCTCTATGTTTTAGATTTTTCTGCATGTCATGTGAACAGATGCATTATTTTGTGCCCGCAAATGGCTTCCACATGGTTTTGCTATAAATGAGGCTCTCTCCAAGACTTTTTGCCTTGCAACCAAAACAAAAAGAGCAGTTCAAAAATGTCCATGTGGTCACTTCTGTCCAGATGGACAAGAAGATATGTGTTAGTGTATACTGCACTCTGCACTGTTAGTCGACAGCTGCACAGTAGACAGGAGAGATAGATGCTTTGATTTCAGATTCATTCACAACCTATATATACTCATGAAGGCAAAACAACCAGTCTTGTTACCTTTAGGAGAAAAGTGCTTTCAAAAGCCCAAAGGGACATTGTTGTTTGTTTGAGGATGCTTTATGTGCGGTTGTGTGTGTGATTCCTGAGGTATTGTTGAACGGTTTCTTAATGGAGTGTGGTTTGGAGGCTTTTTTATAAATCATTTGGAGACGGTGCTCCTTTTTCCTGTTTTGGTAGGCTGTGTAGCCAGACCTTTGACTGAACTGCAAAAGTTCTGGACCACATTGCCGCCTGTTCTTGCTAAGAACCAACTTTTAATAGAGGAGAGACAGACTGAGATATAAAGCAACCAACCATAGTTGTTTTTATGTGCTTGTTAGGGGCAGGTTAATCTGAAATCGATTATACAACAATAACAGGTCGGCATGAAAAAAGTAAATAATGGCACGGAAATCTCCTCAAACAGTTGTACAGAAAACACTAAAAATTGTGGAAAATCTGTATAGATTCTGTGATCAAAATGTAAAGACACTTTCACAGACATAACTCAGAAAGTGGAATATGTATCTTATGGACATCATGGATTTTTCTAGTTGCTGCTAACTACCTCAAACAAAGCAACATTCTGAAAATCATTGGAAAAAAGTTTGATGCCACTAATCTGGCAAATATTGGTGACCAAATCCAGTGATTAATTTATCCTTAAAAGTGCTTGCTATATCAACCCAGTACCTTGTAAACACTAGCCAAATCAGATAAGAGCTTGCCAGATCAAAAAAGTACTTTCCAGTTTTGTGCGAAATAAACATCTGGCAGAGGCTAAGACAAATGTTTGTCAGAATTCTTTAGTCTTTTTAAGGGCTTTTTGTACCAGATTGATGCACTTGTGTTGAGTATAGTGTGGAGGTTGTAGTTTAATTAGAGAGATCGTTACATATAAAAAGTCTTACGATTGAATATACTGTATATCTCAAACTGTTGCAAACAGCACAATGCGCCTTTAAAATGAAATGCGCAAAACTCTCCCTTAACCATTTGAAAAAATGTATGTTAAAAGTAAGTATTTACATTTCTTTAAGGCTAAGCAGTTTCCTTGGCTATGCACTTCCATGGTTTCCTCTACAGTGTTCCCCAGAAGAATAACACATGCATTGTCAATACCTGCTCAACGCCTTAAAAGGTGGATACCTTTAAATTGTATTAGGTGTGATATTCCACATCTGCTTCCATTTTTCCTGCTACAGCACTCGAGGGAATGTGTGTTTGTAATTTGCCACTTATTTGCAAACACTGCAATTATGCACCATAATGCTAACTGCAAAAACGCTGGTATACTAGAAGCATAAAATTGGTCTCAGTAGCATAATATATATAATGATTTTAAGGTACAGTAATAAAGTGCATTCAAAATATGTTTGGGTCATCTTTCTAGCATCCACTTGAATAAAAATAGCTCCTGAAGATCTAGACATGAATCAAAGTGCCCAACCTGTGCACTGAGTCATCTGCTTTAATTAGTAAAGCTGTGAAGTGGAGGTAGCCAAGCCAGAGTTTGGTCACCTTAAATTACATGCAGCATAGCTGGAGGGTTTCAATTGAAGATGAAGCCAAAAAATGAAGGAATGAAGTCCTTGAAAGTGGGTAGGGGTGTGATTTTCTTTCTAAGTGACATAAAAGCATTCCATTTTTCTGTTGAACTCTTAAGGCAAAGTAGTAATTAATTGAATTGCTTTATTGAATAACATTGTCACATTATTTAGAGGACTGGGCGATATAGCTAAAATATTTTTTATCTCAATATGTTTCAGCCTTTTTGATATCTCTACTTAAATATTTTTTTCAATTTTATTTTGAACAATTTTATAATTTCAATCAAACATCCATTTTTGTTGTGTAGATTTAAAATGCTTGATGCTGTATCCAAGTTAAAAATACATGACCGTTTTCACACTTTTTTTGTGTGGAAAACATTATTATTTTCATTTATATGCACCAATATAACAAAGCTAGTTATAATCATAAACTAAAGGTGCTGTAATGATTTTAGCCATTCCACTTCCACAAGATTGAGTTGCTGGATTAACCACACCCCCTCTTTCCAAAACCCTGCACTCCTAAAATAACAAATTAGCTTTATTGAGACAAACATCATGCAGAAATTGTTGTTAAAAACAGCAGCAGCAAAATAGTTCCCTCAACTGACAACTTTTATAAACAGCATGGCTTAAAAATGCCAGTAACTACAACACTATAAGAATGTACAAAATGATTGACAGGTTAAAAGCATCACTCGGACACCTTTTTGTTTGATGTTTACAGAGCCTAGAGCTGTCGATGGGACAGGAGATGGGAGATATCTTTCAACACTTATTTCAGTAATATTTCTCAGAGACTAGGAACATGCATACTGTACCTTTCCTTGAAAAAATCGCTTGCAGCACCTTTAAATGAAAGTATGACTAAAAGCCATCATAAATACAGAAATATTCTTAGCTATACTATTATTAAAATGATTTGAGTTAATAGCATACCTATAATAAAATGTTTGCTGCAAACATTGAGTTTAAGTTGACTGAGGAATTTAAGAAATTGTCTCCTTAGTCCAGTAAGCTCTGTTGATGGAATATGATAAAAGTGAAGCTTTTGCCATTGTGATTTTTATTTTTACAGCCAACTGCGCGCACCACAACATTTCATTTAGCCTAACCAGACAATTTAAAGGTAACCGTTAACTTTTTGAGGACTGTTGGTCAGCTAACTAAAAGTTTGTTTATCTATTTGCACCGGTGAGACACTAGTCTTTTTGCCACCACTTCCGACTGTGACATAGACACCGATTTTGCCAAAGTATTGGTCTATATGTTTAATAAAAATTTTTAGTACATGCTACACTGAGACTTCCATGAACTTTTTAATGGTGACAGAAATTAATAATTGAATCAGGTTTGATTCAACAAATCACTGTACTTGAATTAATCAATTCATTGAAATGGACTGTTTAAAGTGATTCACGAAAATGAATCCAACTTGACTGGATTTTAAATCAGGGATGTTATTCTGTCATAATGACCTAAAAATGAATGACATGCTCTTTAGGACACTAAAATAAAAATTGCATTAAACCAACCATGATATTTATGATGTTGCTTGATTTTTATATTACTAGCAAAATCATTGTGTATACGAATGTCGCCCAGCCCTCATCATCTCTATGACTTTTCTGCAGGCATCGGACCAGTCCTGGGCCTTCTCTTCATCCCCCTGATTGGCTCAGCCAGTGACCACTGCAACAGTAGCTATGGCCGCCGGCGACCCTTCATATGGCTTCTGTCATTGGGTGTTCTCCTAGCCCTCCTTATCATTCCGCATGCTGATGTGCTGGCCGCCAACCTTAGCTGGGGCAGCGCCAGCCGCAACCAGGCTCTCCAGGTGGGCTTGCTCATCCTTGGTGTGGGACTATTGGACTTCTGTGGGCAGGTGTGCTTCACACCACTAGAGGCGTTGCTCTCAGATTTATACCGTGAACGGGACGACTGTGGACAGGCTTTCGCAATGTTCTCCTTCATGGTTAGTCTAGGTGGTTGCATTGGTTACTTGTTACCCGCATTGGACTGGAGCAGTGGGCTTCTCTCATTCTACCTGGGAGGGCAGGCTGAGTGTCTGTTCTCCCTCCTCATCTTCATCTTCGTGGTCAGCGTGTTGGTCACCATGAAAGTGTCCGAGGAACCTACATGTGGGACGTCTGTCCTGGAACCTGGGCCATTGGAGTCTGGATGGTGTTTTCCACACTCATGCTGCTATCTGTTTCAGTATAAGCTGCGTTATCTGAAGTCAGGCCCATTGCTATGTCTGCTGAGGACTTGCTGGTCTATGACACCAGCCATTTACCGCAGCTACTGCCATGTTCCACGTGTTATGCGACAGCTGTGCTTGGCTCAGCTATGCAGCTGGATGGGTGTCATGTCCTTCATGCTCTTCTACACAGATTTTGTTGGTGAGGGACTGTATGAAGGAGTTCCAAGTGCTGCTCCGGGCACTGCTCTCAGGCAACGCTATGATGAAGGTGAGTTGTATGCATGAGACTTAGTGTGGAGTTTAAATAATTTTACATTGAGCAGCTTAAGTTATTTTAGTGATTAGAGACCCCATTAAATATAAATGTGTCCAAGTCTTTTTATCTTTGAGTCCATATAAACTCACCTAGCACTTTATTAGGAACACTATGGTCCTAATAAAGTGCCCAACGTGGTCATCTGATGTAGCCCATCTGCCACAAGGTTGGGTGTGTTGTGCATTCTGAGATGCTATTCTGCTCACTACAATTGTACAGAGCAGTTATCTGAGTTACCGTAACCTTTCTGTCAGCTCGAACCAGTCTTTTCATTCTCTGTTGACCTCTCTCATCAATAAGGCATTTCCGTCCACAGAAATACCGCTAACTGGATTTTTTTTATTTGTTTTTGGCTCCATTCTGAGTAAACTCTAGAGACTGTTGTGCGTGAAAATCCCAAGACATCAACAGTTACAGAAATACTCAAATCAGCTTGTCTGGCACCAACAAACATGGCATGGTCAAAATCACTGAGATCACATTTTTCCCCATTCTGATGGTTGATGTGAATATTAACTGAAGCTCCTGACCGGTATGGCTGATTAGATAATAAAATATAGGTGTTCCTAATAAAGTGCTCCATGAGTTTAGTGTACTCTTTAAGGTCGACAAAAGGAGCTTTCTCTTCCGGGAAAACAGACCAGAAATATTGATGACTGATCCTTTACTACACAATTTATTTTTTTATTTTTTCAAATTAAATTCTCTCTAGAATGAGAACTGATACACCAGCTAGCAATTAGCAAATTATAGATGAATAGGACGAAAACTGTGCTCATCAATCGATTTCATAGGATCTTTTTCATTTGAATGCAATTCAGATCCGACTAATGCATCACACATTATACTCATGTTTTGTTAATGTTATGGAAATTTGTCCGGAGGCACTCAGCATGCTGTAAGTAAGGAAGGAAGGAATAGGTAATAAGTGTAGAGAGAGAGAGAGAGAGAGAGAGAGAGAGAGAGAGAGAGAGAGAGAGAGAGAAATTCATATTTACAAACCTTGACATCATTTCACTGTCTGTCTGCTGTCAAAAATAGCCTACTTTTTTAAGGCACAATTTGCTGTTGTTCTACTGGTGTTGGTGTGGTTTGTCATTTCATTCCAATGGCCAGATCGTCTGGCTCTGCACTGTGAACTTGTTTTCACCTCTTCCTGTGGCCTCCATCCATGTTGTGCTACAGCTTCAAGCAGGGTTAATGAACACACTCCCCATTCTTAGCTAGTCAACAACAGGTTTACAAAATCTAGACCCATGCTAAGATGGCCTCTGAACCTCTCCCACTGAGCTTGAACACCAACAGAAACATACTTTAGTAAACATTTTTACAAATGTGGTTAAGAACAACAGGTAAACAAATGAAGTCTGTCAACAGTCTACCAACAGCTAAAGCAAACTATGTCTACTGTAGAGTTCAAATATGATAATATTGTGATACTTTAGTGTACTACGATTCAAAATATATTGCAATCTTTTAATCAATTGTTTCTCGTTCATCATCATCATTATCAGTGTGTTTTGGTCCATTGTGTTTATCATTACACGTAAACCCTAGCGATGTGTGTGAATGCAGCTCGATTTTGTGCGTTGTTGCATTCAAAAATGTGTCAGACCACAGTTCATAGCAATGCAAGTTTGTGTTGCATTCTCAATGTTGCAGCAAGGGACGCTGTAGCGGATATCAGTGTAAACTGTCCGTTTCTAATATGAGTTTCATCTTTTAAGTCAACTATTGTAATGGCAGAGCAACAGTGTGAAAGGGAATATTGCTAAACAAGTGACTTCAAGCCAGTATATTTAGAGCAACTTACCTGAAAAATAACAACACATCCAGTTTAATGGCACAAATCCTCGAAGGTAACTCTATTGCACCTTTGAGTTATGAGGTTGGTCCCACTTTATATTAGGTGTCTACTACTATGTACTAACTAACTACTATGTACTAACATTAAAATACATACAAAATATAAAATTGTACATATTTTGCATCTACATGTTGTTCTCATCTACATAATTCTCACAAGATCCACATTTGCTGCTACTGAGGTTGAGGTATGGGTAGATTTAGGAGTAGGAGTAGGGTTTGGGTTTTAGGATAAGGGTTGGGTTAGGTTTAGGTTAAAGAGTAGGGTTAGGTGTTAGGGTAAGGTTAACAGTGTAACTACATATGTTATTAAATGCAGGTATTTTAAATATAAGTGTGATGCAAAACACTTATGTACATTATAAGTACATTGTATCAAATGTTAATTACATAGTAGTTAAAGACATCTAATATAAAGTGAGTCACTGAAGTTTGTTTACAGCAACAGTAGCACAAGAATGCACATTAAGCATGTTCAGCAGGACCTAGCGTTTGGCAAATTGCTCGCATCTGCATACTTGCATAACGTATATTTTTGGGCTCATATTCTTAGCTTGCTCTGACTCTGAGTTTTTATAATAGAAATAATTGTGTTTGTTGACCTTATGCTGATGTATGTTTAGACTTCTCACACACTTTTCCTGACTGGTGCACCATGTACTGGCAAACAAAACCTGTTTTAGATACTTGTGTTTAAAATATGAATTCCTACTGTGAGGAAAATTCCAAAGCCTATGCAAACATATGCCTTGTTAAACATTATTCATAAGATTTAGTCAAAGGACATTTTTTCTATTATGTTTAAATGGTCAAAGCAAATAGTTTGAAATGACCTTATCTCTCAAAAATAACAAGGCTTAGACAAGGATTTTTGTTTACATGTACATGTAGCTGTTTAACAGTGCATTGTGTCAAGAACATTTGAGTCCTTTGGCTTAAACAGAGGTCAATGAAAGGAATAGTTCTTTCATTATTTACTCACCCTTAAAGGGATAGTTCACCCAAAAATGAAAAGTCTCATCATTTACATACCATCTTGCCATCCCAGATGGGTATGATTTTCTTTCATCTGACAAACACAAACAAATATTTCAGCTCTGTAGGTCCATACAATGCAAGTGAATGGTGACCAGACCTTTCAAGCTCCAAAAGTTAAATAAAGGCAGCATAAAATTGTCTTTTTTTTAACCACTATCTTCATCTGATTCCCATATGTAACTTTTGTAACATCGCCCTTATAGGTATTCGTATGGGCAGTCTGGGCCTGTTCCTGCAGTGTGCTACCTCAACATTCTTCTCACTGGTCATGAGCAGGCTGGTGCGTGTCTTTGGGTCCAGGATGGTCTATTTGAGCAGCATGGTTAGCTTCACCATTTCTGCCCTGGTTATCTGTCTGACCAAGAGTGTACTGTTGGTCACGGCTATGTCAGCCCTCACTGGCTTTGCCTATGCAACACTGCAGACCTTGCCGTACACACTTACCTGCCACTACCACAAAGAGAAAGAGGTAGGCACTTGATACTCATGTGTGTTTTCTCTCTCTTTGCTTTATAAAAAATTTGAACCTCCTGAGCATGACTGCTGTGTGCATTTGAGTAATGAGTAGCCCCTAAGAAACATGCAAAACCAAATACTTTTCCTAAAAATGTATGTCCACATATTTGGACATCGAGACTAAGAAATGTTAAATAATACAAAGCTGTAGAAAGTCTGATTTATTTATATTTTTTCTAATCAAATTGTTTATTATGTTTCCAAGAGTGTTTGTTATTCATGTTTTTTTTAGACGTTACAGACATTACATCAGAAATTAGAATAAATTATTCTGATTCATAATAATGGCCAGCATCATCCAGTCACTGCCAACCACGTTCAAATAAATCTTTGCATAAACAATTCTGAATCTATGTACTGATTAACATTGTCCCATATTTGTCAAACATGTTGAGTTGTACAAACATCATCTGCAGCCTGAAACTGAACTCTTTAACTGAATGTTAGGAGTGAATGCACTTTGCTGCATAGGAAAGCTATAGGATGCTCCCTTGCTCCCTAATAGGTAATGACTCAACCTCCAGTGTGCTGTCTGTCTGCACCTTATTTTCATCCTAACATTTTCCAGCTTTTGGATGCATCCATTGATTCTCAATGGAAAAATGCGCAGTGAATATTGGATATTTTTAGGAAAATTATACTATAGTCCACATATGTGGTCATTATGTTTAACGGCGTGCTGTTTCACTATAAATCACTGAAAAATTTTAATTGACAAATCATATGAAACTAGAGACTCTACTCTTTTGACTCAAACCGGTTTTAATGTAAATATTTAATGAGATTTCTTACCAGATGTAGTTTTGTTGCAGTTTTCCCAAAAACAAATTCAGCTGAGATTTGCAGCATGTTGTTTTGTCACATGAATCGGTGTGTCGAAAACACTTTTATGACAGCCTAGAGTCTCCTGAATGAGATCAGTTAGTTTAAATAAAATGTAATCATGCATAGTCTATATCGAAGCCAAAATGTCTCAGGAGGTCAAATGTTTTATATATATATACAAGATATCTCACTTGTTTCTCGTTGCTAACATCCAACAGGTGTACATGCAAAACAGCAAAACCAAAAAACTGCACAAGAATGGATTCACCATCACAAGGGATTCTGTTTGTTTCAATTTAGACAATGACCCTGGAGATCTCAGCCACAAGAATGGCATTTCCAATGGGCATGCTTATCACAACAGTGATGGACAAGAATATTACCCCCCTCTGCACAATCATAATGGTACACCCCTTGGTCTGGATTCAGAGGATTTCGAAAAACGTGGGGTGGGACTAGACTTTGCCATTCTGGACAGCACATTCCTTCTCTCTCAGGTCTTCCCCACCCTCTTCATGGGCATGATCGTCCAGTTCACGGAGTCTGTAACTGCGTATATCGCCTCTTCTGCCATCTTTGGTACCATTGGCATTTATTTTGCCACCCACATCATCTTTGACCAAAAGGACCTCAGAAACTGAAAGATGCAGTTATGATGTGAGTCATATCTTAAAAATCTGTCCCCCTTGAATGTTTTGACTTAATAAATGACCATTTTGTGTTTAAATGTTAATGACTTATTTTACTGTCTATGCTGTACTGACTGCATTGTTTCTACCTTTCTCCTTTAGGTCATGTTTGCTTTGAGGATGAATTGTGCATAAGCAGTATAGACTGCTTTCTCCATCAGATTTCTATGCCTAAAGACAAATAACATTGTTGGTGCCTATGTCAAACTGGACGTGATGTAAATCCTGTTATTTCGTTAAGACTTTTTGTAAAGAACTATTTTATTGTATCTATTTTTTATATTGATAATATATACATATATTTATATCCCTATGGGAATTTTTTATGCAACCCATTTTGGTGAGGTCATCTGTATTGACGTAGTCACACTAACCTCATTTGACTTGTCTTAATGAGGTTTCTTGGTCAGTAATCAAGACTAAAAGCACAATACAGCCATTTATAAAATGTCAATCTAGTGTTCAAAATGACAATCTGGGATATTTTTCCACAGGAAACTTTACACACAGACCATAACTAATGTTAACAAATGGAACATTATTGGAAAGATATATTTCCATATTTTTCAGAGCTGAATAACTGCCGGACCTTTTTGTGTGTGAATAAATGTGCATCATTAAAGTGCATAAGAAAGACAAACCTTGCTATACAATTATTTATTTTGTTAGAGGGGAAAATAATAGAATATGCTAACTTCTGGTATTTTTTCTTTGTTTTCCTGAATCTGTAAATTGTGATTAACACATTTGTATGTCAACAGAGGATAAACACTTTAACTAAAGTGGTGTTAAATAGCCTTTAATGCTTTAAATGAGCACATTGTCATACTATAAATAAAGATGATGCAATTGCAAACACCAAGGTGTCATAATGCTGTTTCACTCTATCACTTTATGCAACTTTCACTTTTGTTACTTAAATTAGACTTCTAAAGTATCTTGACAATGAACACTGTCTGTCTGCCAGTTTATTTGAGGGTGTAAGAATGGCAGATAAATGGGTCAGGCTTTTACAAGGAAAACATTTACTGCGCTTCATCTGTCATCCATAGCGATTATGTCTGCCTCAGTTTTATTCCGTTTTTTATTTATTCATTACTTTGAATGTCAAGGCTCTTGTAGTGACCTAGACCTAGAGAAGTCATTATTAAATGAGTTTATTAATTAAAATATATTCAAAACGAATGTAAAGAATCAAGAAATTAATGGCGATTTCAGATATTTGCACATTATGGCAGTCACTAATTCTTATAATCATTGTTTTTGTTCTTTTATTTAAAAAAAAATGTTGTGGGCTTATAAATTTGCAACGTTTTTCCCCCTATAGTGTGCTACTCTAAATTTTATATTTTGCAACAATGATGGGGTTGCAGAAATGGGTTTACTTAAAGGGATAGCCAAAAATAAAAAGTCTCCCGTCATTTACTCACCCTCATGCCATCCCAGATGTGTGACTCTTTCTTCTGCTGAGCATAAACAAAGATTTTTAGAAGGATATCTCCATTCTGTAGGTCCATAAAAAGCATGGGAATGCTGACCAGAAATTTGAAGCTCCTAAAAGCACATAAAAGCAGCATAAAAGTAATCCATTAGACTCCAGTGGTTAAATCTATATCTTCAGAAGCAACATAAGTCTGGGTGAGAAACAATCAATATTTAAGTCCTTTATAACTATAAATTCTCCTCTCTGTAGATCTCCCAGTAGCTTCAAAGTAATGGCCAGTAGTGACGATATGCACAAATAATGTACATTTCCAAAACAAACTTTTTGTGAAAATTAAGATTAATAGTAAAAAAGGACTATAGGTCTATATATTCATCTGTTTCCTCACCCACCCTTATCTTTGTTGCTTCTTTCATGTTTATCTATCTTATCTATCATCTATCTATCTATCTTTCATAAACTGCTTAGTCAATTAGTACAACCTCAATTCCAAAAAAGGCTAATAAAATAAAGGAGATATTTGTAAATTATATTCTCCCTTTTGGTACATTGAAAGCACTACAACTAAAAATGATATGATTTTTGTTGTTATTTATGTACAGTAATTTCAAATCAGATGATTGCAACACACTCCAAAACAGTTGGGACAGTCAAGAGTTTACCACTATGAAACATCAAAGAATTTCTTCTAATAACACTTAAGCATTTAAGAACTAAAGACACAAGTTTGTTAAGTTTAAAAAGTGGAATTTTCCCCCATTCATCCATTATGCAGGTCTTCAGCTGCACAATTGTACGGGGTCTTTGTTGTCGTATTGTGCACTTCATAATGCACCACACATTCTCAATTGGAGATGGTCAGGACGGCAGGTAGGCCAATCTAGCACCCGCACTCTCTGCTTATTTGGCCAGTATGTGGTTTGAAGTTGCCTGCTGAAATTCTGGGATGTCCCTGGAAAAGATGGTGCTGGATGGCAGTATATCCTCCTCCAAAATTGTTACATATCTGTCTGCATTAATGATGCCCTCACAGATGTGTGAGTTACCCATGCCATGGGCACTGGCACACCCCTGGCCCATACAGACTCTGGCAGACACAGACCTGATGCTGATAAAGGCTTGGATGGTCCTTTTCCTCTTTGGCCCGGAGAACACGACGGCTGTGTTTTTCAAAAACTATTTGAAATGTGGACTCATCATACCAAAAAACATGGTTCCACTGTTCTACTCTCCATCTCAGATGAGACCGAGCCCAGAGAAGTCGGCAGCGGTTCTGTGATAGTGTTGATTTAGGGCTTCTGCTTTGAATAATTAAGTCTTAACTTGCATCTGTGGATGCTGTGGCGAATGGTGTTGACTAACAAAGGTTTACTAAAGTAATCCTAAACCCATGATCATATCAATTACAGATGAATGATGTTTGAGGTATCAGAGATCACGTGCATTTAGAAGTGTTTTTTTTTTTTAGATTTTACTATATTCCTTGAATCTTTTAGCTATATTGGGCACTCTATAGGGTGAAAAGCCCAAAATACTTCCAATATGTCTTTGTGGAACATTGTTCTTAAAGTGCTGGATTATTTGCTGAAGCATCTGTTGGTAAATTGACAAGTCTCAAATGATCCTTGCTCTTGTAGGACTAGGCTGTTTTTGGAGGCTCCTTATATACTATGACACGATTACCTCAACTGTTTAACATCTCCAGTTTCACATCGCCTTGTTATCTTAACTCATCAAATTGTTATTAGTCTTAAATTGCCCCTGTTTTAACTTTATTGGAGTGTGTTGCAATCATCTGATTCGAAATTATTGTTCATTAAAAAAAAAAAAAAAAGACAATGAAATTCACAAGGAAAAAAATCATATCATGTTTAGTTGTAGTGTTTTCAATATAGCAAAGGGTGAATATAATTTACAAATTACTCCTTTTTGTTTTTGTTAGCATTTTTCATACTGTCCCAACTTTTTCAGATTTGGGGTTGCACGTCAAAGGAGTAGGACGTGCGTAGGTGACATAAAACTAGATGTTTTTGCACAAATAAATCATGGGGACGCATTCAAAATATAGCTTAGTGAAAGCTTCCTGGGCAAACAGCAGCGCAGAAAGTGTTTTGCAAGATCGCCATGGCTCTGCGGTGACAACTGGACTGTTTTTACACCTTCCTTCTAAATAAGGAAGCGGCCCGTCAGGCATATGACCCCTGCCGGTGTCCAATTTGGGAGCTGCCAGAAAGCCCATCACGTCCTCAAGTTCTCCTGTGAGGTCTCACTCTCCCCGGGTACCTCGTGTGGATTGACAGCGATAGACAAGGCTGGGAGTCGATTCCAAAAAGAATCGATTCTTCGATTCATAGGCGTTGAGAATCGAAAGTCGAATCCAAAAGCTTCGCATCAATAAAGCATCGAGAAAATTAGCCAGGAATCGACTCTTGGAATCGGTTCTACAACATCTGGAATCGAATAGCTCTAGTGATAAATGTTTAGCTGTGGTCAGATAATTGTTTGCTGGCACCCAACTTTTCTTTGCCCATCCCCTTCTTTCTGCAGCTGACAAGGCAGCAGTATAGGCTACGTGTGAGGTCACCGTGATATCATCTTGAATGCGCGTGATGTCATCTTGAAGATCTCTCCGGCAAGGTGATCTTGCATTTTGGTGAGTGAGTGTGTGGTGTTCCCACGCCAGCGTTTGCCCATCGAGAGAGTTGAAACATGGTAATCATCAGCAGCTTCACCACCACCACCAGCACAAGCTCTGCAGCCCTGCTCTTCTCATCTACCGAGGGGCTTATTGCGTTTCACGCGCGCAGCCCCGACCTGCCTTCCCAAAATAAGCCCCAGCCACCATGCCGAAAGAAGAAAAACAAGAGTGGTATTTTTAGGGTCATTAACTTTGACCACGTGCCCCGAGGGTAAACCGGATGGCCACTGCGCAAAGGCTCCTCACCAGTATGTGCGAGACCAGTGGGCGCTGGACGTGGATTGCGATTGTGCTGCTAGGCTTTCTACTCGGGATCGTGTTCCCCTACCCCACCTCGGACAGGACTAATGCAGCTTTACTGGAGAAAAGGTGGGAGACGCTCTTTTCCCGCTCCGTTTTGGGCATCTCGGTGGATAAATCGGACCTGAACTGGGAGAGCGACTATTTGATGGGCATCAAGAGAGTGCGGAGGCTGTACTGCAACGTGGGCATCGGGTTTCACCTGCAGGTCCTGCCAGACGGAAGGATAAGCGGTGTACATAATGAGAACCAGTACAGTGAGTTGTCATGCGACAGATGACACATTATACTATCAGGGATGGCGAATGAATGAATGCGCACCTGCATCCCAATTAGGCTATTATTATTACATTGCATGGTTCTGGGCTCGTGCGCATCACATCAGTGCGTCCTGAAGTAATGAAATATCTATTAAAACAAACCCCAGAGTCAATCATTGACATGGCTCAAACATGACACGAATGCCAACTCATTTTTCACAGCGTTCATCTGCGGCCTCATAAGCGTAAATGCAGCGATTTCCCCCCCCCCCACGTCATAGTATAAGAAATTGTGTCATTTAAGCAAATGCAGAACAAAGACAGTGCATCCTCTGAGCCCACCCACATTTAACAGAATGCATCCTCCTGCAGATTGAGTAGGTTAAATGAGCTGTGTCATAATATGCCTTTGTCGTAACGCATTGATGTTCTGTTCAATCAGGTCTGATAGAAATCTCAACGGTAGAAAGAGGAGTCGTTAGTCTGTACGGCGTGAAAAGCAAGCTGTTTGTCGCAATGAGCAGCCGCGGGAGGTTATACGGAACGGTAGGTATGCCTATTCTTTGATTTCATTGTATTTGTTTGGAAAACGCATTAAATAAATATATCAGGTAAAAAACAAGTTAAGCTTTATCGACAGCATTTGTGGCATAATGTTGATTACAAAATAATAATAATAATATTTCGACTGGTCCCTCCATTTACTTTTTAATTTTTAATAAAAAGAAGAAGAAAAAAAGGAAAAATCCGCGTTACAGTGAGGCACTTACAATGGAAGTTAATGTGGCCAATCGATAAACCTTCAAATTGTGTCTGTCAATTAAATAAAAGTTTTAATCAATCTAATTACATGGTATGGCAATTAATTAATCAATCAAATTAATCGCAATTCATTTCATACGTAAATATTTGCTGAGAAAGACCCTTAAATAACAATAATTAAATATATAATGATTAAATAGCTATATTTAAATAATTATAAATAAAATATAGGGGCCTACATAAAAAAATATATAATTCAGATAATTAAAATGCATTACATTGGCAGACGAGTAAAACAAAAATTGACTTCAGAATTCAATATATTGTTTATTTCCATATTATTGAACATACGCCTTTCATTGGCCTAACAGTCCACAACAATGATTTATTGTAAGGGCTTTTCTAAGGATGCGTCAATGTACAAATTTGTCAGACAGACACATTTGCAGCAGCTCACTTTGGTTGTCATAAAAATACCGCTTTTATGTCACTGTGTCATGTTAAACGTTGTTTGAAATTTAGAAAAACATGTCTTGAGATCCCTAGGTTCGGATTTGTGCTCCATCAAGCTGTACTTTGAAAGCAAGAGAGCTTTCTGCTGTCGGTATGTGTGGTTTGTTCTGTGTATAAGCTGCACATTGCCTATACAGCGGGAGTTTCCCTTACTGCCCCCTGGAGAAAACAGGTGGTTTGTTACTTCAAGCTTACTACCACTATTCTGATGGTAGTAATATTCCATATTAAGGTCCTGGGACATGATTAATTGCATTCATTTTTTTTTATTTGTTATTTTTTATATAATTAACCGCAATTAATTAATGTGTTCAATCGACAGCCCTAGTTAAAATGACTGTAAAAACGATGATTAAATCAACTTAACAGCTCGAATCATACACAACTTTTAACAGAAGGATTAATGTAAGTGTTTTTATAAAATTATAAACTACACATTTCTGCCATTAAAGCCTCCATAAATTGGCCACATTTACTCCCTCTGTAAGTGCCTCACTGTAACCTCGATTTTTTCTTCTTAATTATACCATGAACAATGGAAACATGGGTAAATGCGTCATGTTGCAACCCCCCGATATTCAAGCCAAATCTATGCCCTTGGTGGTAATAAACATTATGCCACAAATTCTGGCAACTGAACTGAACTTAACTTGTATTGAACCCAGATTTTTCCTTTAATGCATCAGTTTTGATTTATTTGAGGTGTTCGTATGTGGATGTCTTCTAATATAGTTGATAAAACAAGAAATACCTTGGCCTTGTCATTCATTTAGATAACTGTATAGACTCAGGCCAAATGTGCAGTGAAGTGGGTTATTATGTTAAGCATTGCTTGAATGTAAATTTGACCTACTTTGCACTTGCATTGCTTTGATGCCAAATATTCCCACTCTTTCTTTTGATTGTGTAAGCAGAAGATGTGCATGAGACAAATCTACCCTATAAATAAAATCTGTTAATTAAAATCACGTTGCTTTTGGCGTAGTCAGAGGTCAGTTAAGCAAATATAGTAATTTTTATGCAATTTTAAATCAGACTGTGGCATATTATATGAAGATATACTGATAAGTTCTGCTTTTCTGCACTGATGTTTAACTTTCAGTTACTGACTGGTATGAGTCTAACCTTGAATCCACTTGTACATCATGTCGTAATCATGAAAGATGTTTAAAAATGTATTTAGCATGAAATTACATCAAATGTAGGATTCTAAGGAAACTCGATCTGAAATTGCCTGGGTATTTAAAGCAATGCTTTTCAGATGTTCATTATTAATAACATTTAGGATCTGTACTTTCCTGCACTTTACTCTAGGGGTGGGGCATGAGGGTATGGGGGTGATGGAGAGGGGTGGTTTGGGCTTAGGAGGAGGTTGGTGGGAGTTATACCAAACTAACCTTCTAATCCATACCATTTTTAGAGGGTCTTCCGTGATGAATGCAAGTTCAAGGAGACACTGCTGCCCAACAATTACAATGCATACGAGTCTTCCATTTACAGGGGCTTTTATATTGCCCTCAGCAAACATGGCCGCTTGAAGCGAGGCTACAAGGCCTCTCCAGCAATGACTGTCACACATTTCCTCCCCCGCTTATGAGCAAAACTGGCAATAACACAACGATTTGCACATGTTGTATGTTCTCGTAGGTAACCAAAACATGCTTATGTGAGAAGAGGTGAACCGCAAAGAACAAAAGTAACACTTAACATAGTATTTATTCTCATTAAAATAATATATGTATATTTCGATAGCTTACTTTGTGTCTAAACTTTCTGTAAATGCTACTCTTTGCTGATTATGATTTCTATTATGAACAGATGAGAGATGAGGAGCTTTTTATTTTGCTCTCTCACTTTATGGGTTCTTGCCATAACTGGTATAAACCTTACCCTGTCATTGGAATGACTAACATCTTTAGCTTTTAGAAGTGAAAGGGATCCTTTTTATTACCTCTAAGAGCCACGTCCACACTAGCAAAAAGTGTTTGAAAGTTATAGAGGGAAAAATAAATATCAGTTTACTCTGATCTTCTTCTGTTTCACCATTTTACAAGAGGGATGAAAGCATTTATTTTACTGCAGTTATTCATTATTAGTTGGTGCCTTTTACTCTCATGCAAGGGAGAACTGTGACGCCCTGGGGATCTTTAGCTCAGTTCCTAAAGGGTCAGAAGTTAGTTTGGTTTATTTTCATTACATATTTAGATCAATAACTAAATGAGATTCATAGATTTGGAGATTAGAAACCACTTGCATTATTGGGAGTTAAAGTCAAAGAGGGCCATGCAAGGTCAGAGTTTGACTGCAAGTCTTTCTGTGTACGGCTAGTCCTGAAAGGTTTGGGTGCTTCTGTATGAATTTGAATATTCAGTCAACTTTGCACTGGAGTCATAATCTGTTAAGGAAAACTGATGAAGCTAGAGATATCCAATGAATTGCCTTAATATTGAATTATGTGGCAAGGTTATTTGATAATGTATGTAGCAACTCATAATGTAATAACAAAGCATATAATTTTACAACTGCACATAATGTAATAAGTTAAATATAATAAATGTTTATAATGTTTTTTTTTAAAATGTAATAATATTTTGAGCTCATAATATAATAAAGTTTTTCAAAATAATGTAATAGGTTATTTTATGGGAAATGTATTACATTATGAACTCAGTGTAGCAACTCATAATGTAATCACAGCACACAATCAGCTGAAACAATAATTATAATATAACAATTTTCTCTCAACATACCATTATGGGCACAAGACGAAATAATAATAATGATCATATTATATATATATATATATATATATATATATATATATATATATATATATATATATTGCTACATTTAATAGGTTATTATTACATTAAGAGAAATATTTTCTTAAAAATGTAATTTTTTTTTAAATGTGACCTGCTCCATCATTTTGAGTTGCTTTGACACAGAAACATATTTTGGGCTTAATGCGCTGAATCAAAAAAGAAAGACTTAGCTTTCTGATTATATAATTATTATGTTTTGAATCATTGTCTGGATTTAATTATTTAAACAGTGAATGTCATAAAAACTTGTTTTTTTTTTGAGGAAAAGGACTCTAAAGACACCAAGCAATTTGTTAGCATTTGATAGAATTAGGAGATTTATTCAAACATAGGATACATTAAATAATTTATAGACACCAATCACAGGTAAGTAAAAATATAATGCATTATGTACATATACTTGATCAGCCACAACATTAAAACCACCTGTCTAATATTGTGTAGGTCCCCCTTGTGCTGCCAAAACAGTGCCAACCCGCATCTTAGAATAGCATTCTGAGATTATATTCTTCTCACCACAATTGTGCAGAGCAGTTATCTGAGTTACTGTCGACTTTGTCAGTTCGAACCAGACTAGCCATTCTCTGTTGACCTCTCTCTTCAATAAGGCATTTCCATCTGCAGATTTGATCACTGAGATAAAATTTTCCCCATTCTGATGGTTAATGTGAACATTAACTGAAGCTTCTGACCCGTTTCTGCATGCTTTTATGCACTGCTGCCACACGATTGGCTGATTAGATAATCGCATAGATGATTGTTGGTGTCAGACGGGCTGGTTTGAGTATTTTTGTAACTGCTGATCTCCTGGGATTTTTACCCTGAATGGTGCCGAAAACAAAAACAAATCCAGTGAGCTGCAGTTCTGTGGATGGAAATGCCTTGTTGATGAGACAGGTCAACAGAGAATGGCCAGACTGGTTTGAACTGACAAAGTCTACGATAACTCAGATAACCACTCTGTACAATTGTGGTGAGAAGAATATCATCTCAGAATGCTATTTTATATACATATATATATATATATATAATTCTGCATATATTATATTATAATAATAGAATATAATATTAGTGCTATGCTCCTCTATAGAGTTGCTTGCTAACTAATGATCTAAGGACATTAAAGGCCTAACTTTCCTGAGGTAAACGAAACAGGTGACAGGTTGTTCAAGTGTCTTTGGCTCATGTATAAATACAAACAAATATATAACATATGATTATTATAATAATATGTAGTGGCAAACTGTATGTTAGTAAGTATATATATATTAGTAATAATTTTCCATAGTAGTTTAAGACTAGATTTAGATTAAAACATTTTTTTTTTTTACTATTTAAAGGAATATCAAGGTTTTTTATGCCTTAAAAAAGTATACTGTTGTTTTGTTTGGAAAATTGTTACAATATGACAAAATAATACATTTTTTTATTTAAATTATTTTATTTGTTTATGGAGAGTTCACAATGTAATGCATTTCTTATATTGTAATAACTTCTAACATTTTGCAAAAAAACCAAAACTTTATTACATTATGGGCTCTTACATAATGTAATAATTATTACGTTTTGAGAAAATTATTACATTATAAACAATTATTACATTTACTTTATTACATTATGTTTTGTTATTACATTATGAGTTGCTACAGCTTAGCTATTTTTCTCAGTGATAAGGAAACTGTTCATTTTACATATGAAATGGGAAATGGTTACTTATATCTGGCATGCTATTAAGCTCTTCCTGGTTTTGTGTCATAGATATTTATTAATTATGAATTCTGATGTCTATGTTTTACCTCTACATGACAGAGACTGATCTACTATAAGATATCAGCAATTTAATCTCACCAATATGTTGACTGCATACTTGAACTCAACCTCGACAATTCTTTGGAATGTAAAAAAAACACAACCATCTTAAACTGTTTAAGATAATATAATCTGCTCATTACGTAATGTTTGAATACCAGGCCTGAGCCCAAATACCCAAGCACACGCTTAAAGAAGTATTTCACCCAAAATTGAAAATTCTCTAATCATTTACTCACCCTCATGCCACCCCAGATGTGTATGACTTTCTTTCTTCTGCTGAATACAAAAAAAGATTTTTGGAAGAAAATCTCAGCATTGTAGATTCATACAAGTGAATGGGTTGAAATGTTTGAAGCTCCAAAAGCACACAAAGACAGCATAAAAGTAATCTATAAGACTAAAGTGGTTAAATCCATGTCTTCAGAAGCGATATGATAACTGAGAAACAGATACATTTTTAAGTACTTGTTTTCCCATCAATCTCCACTTTCCCTTTCTCCTTCTTTTTTTTTTTTTTTTTTGGCCGATTTGCTTATCGCAGCCTACTGAGCAGGGAGGAGATTTTATAGGCAAAAATATTGATCTGTTTCTCACCCAGACCTATCACATCACTTCTGAAGACATGGATTAAATCACTGGAGTCTTATGGATTACTTTCATGCTGAATTTATGTGCTTTTTGGAGCTTCAAAATTTTAAGATTTTAAATTCTTTGTGCCCCAAATATAGGCATGCAATGTGATTGCTTTAATGAAAATTTTCAAATATGACTGCTATTTATGTATGTGATGACATGTTAATTTATTGATATTTATCTCCACTGTACCCTGTCCTTTGTTACAATTTTGATCTCTCTTTCTACATAGCAGAATAGAATTTTGCATGGTTTTTAATGCAAAACGTTGAACTGAAATATTGTATCTAGAACAAAAGCCCTCTTATCTAAGTGCTTATTCAGAAACAGCTATTTCTCATGTAAGTTCCACCTGAGGTTTACTGTACTGTACTTTGTCTCCAGCTGTGAAATGGCCCTATTTGTTGTTTGCAAGATGAATGTGGGTAAGGGGTAGTGCATGTATGTGTGTGTCATTGTTTATATGCAGCCTTTATGTCATTTCTCAGTTTTGTATTCCTGCACTGAGGGGCAGACGCCCCTTTCAAATTTGCCTCCTATTTTCTAACATATACCTCACCTTCTGCCTTAGTTCCAATTTGTTGAAATGATTGTACGATTTGTTGGAGACAACAATGTTTTTGCCAATCATTTCTTTCTCTGAAAAAAGAAAAGAAAAAATTAGTAAGAATTCTAATATATTAAGAAAAATGTTTCCTTTTATTTTTATACATATGTGCTGTGCACAGCAGCCAACTGTATTACTGAAATGAAAATAAAGGGTTGTTTTATAGCCTCTGTGTGCATTGTTTTTTGCCTTATGCGTTTTATTAACGTTGAATGAATAGGTTAGTATCCAGCATTTGTATTTAAAAGATTTTTAGTTCACAGATAAAAAATTAATAAATAAAGGTTTTCAACAAACTGAAACTGTATGTTTGATGAGATTAGTTAAGTTAGAGCCTCCTCAAGTGGTCAAAATCAGAAACACATACAAAGAATCTCATTCATTTATTTTTGTGTTAAAGAAAACACTGAAAAAATTACTAGGATTTACAACCCCAATTCCGAAAAAGTTGTGACAGTTTGAAAAATGCAAAAAAAAAAAAAAAAAAAGGAGTGATTTGTAAATTATATTCACCCTTTGCTATATTGAAAACACTACAACTAAACATGATATGATTTTTTTCCTTGTGAATTTCATTGTCTTTTTTTTTTTTTTTTAATGAACAATAATTTCGAATCAGATGATTGCAACACACTCCAATAAAGGGCCAAAGAGGAAAAGGACCATCCAAGCCTTTATCAGCATCAGGTCTGTGTCTGCCAGTGTCTGTATGGGCCAGGGGTGTGCCAGTGCCCATGGCATGGGTAACTCACACATCTGTGAGGGCATCATTAATGCAGACGGGTATGTACAAATTTGGGAGGAGCATATACTGCCATCCAGCACCATCTTTTCCAGGGACATCCCGGAATTTTCAACCATCTCCAATTGAGAATGTGTGGTGCATTATGAAGCGCACAATACGGCAACAAAGACCCCGTACAACTGTGCAGCTGCATAATGGATGAATGTGGGAAAATTCCACTTTTTAAACTTAACAAACTTGTGTCTTCAGTGCCCAAATGCTGAAGTGTTATTAGAAGAAATTGTTTCACAGTGGTAAACACTCAACTGTCCCAACTTTTTTGGAGTGTGTTGCAATCATCTGATTTGAAATTACTGTACATAAAAAAAAAATTCTAAATAAATTAAATTCACAAGGAAAAACATCAATAATATGTAGTCGTAGTGCTTTCAATTTAGGAAAGGGAGAATATAATTTAGAAATCACTCCTTTTGTTTTTATTAGCATTTTTCATTCTGTCCCAACTTTTTCAGAATTGGGTTTGTACTTTAAATTCCTTTTTTGCACAGATTTTCTAACATAGTTTTTAAGTAAAATCTACTGGCCTTCATGAATATAAAATATACAAGGTTATTACAAGGTTTTTGTACTTTAGGATTGATACTTTAGAACACATAGTAAAGATAACATACAATACTAAATAATGCACATATACACACTAATCTAAATAATATTTACTTATAAGAGCATAATGTTTTATACATGTTTTAGCTGAGTAAGTTACTTAATAGTTCAAGTTCACGCTTGAACTAATTCAATGTAGAAAGTAGCCTATTGAAAAGTGCACTTAGTCATTTTTTTCCTCATTAAAAAGTTTTACTCCTAAAGAATTGTAATTGTATATGTATAAAATCATGACCACTCACATGAGATGAAGACTCCAGTCATATCAGTAACCTTATAAAAGCTGTTTTATACGCACATGGGGGCTGCCATTTTAAATGCTTTGTTTCTGCTTTGTTTATTTCACAGCATCGAATTTTTTTCTAAAACATAATATACTTGTATGAATTGTCTGTTAAATATAAGACATAAAAGAATAAACTAAACTGATCCAATTATTCTAAAATTATTATAATGTTTTTAATTCCACAAAATGGCATTTACAATACAGTCGTTTCAGTAATCCTCTGCAGTTGACTCAATTAACATAATAAAGAACTTTTACTGTGTTCTAAATTTGTAAAATTCTTACTGTGCAGTCCCAGAATTACTTGATGGTAAGGTGACCTGGTTACAACTGCCAGTTGGATGTGACCAAACGTAACGTTCTTGTTCAGCAAACATGACTTTTGAACGGACTTTCCCCAGTTATAAACATTAGCAGTGAGACGCCAAAGTGTGTCCTAAGCCCTAGTCTGATCCAGCCTGATCATGCGCACAGACGGAATTCTCTGTCTGGCTGCACTAAGCTTCTGCACAATACTAACTTGTCTTCCTATACAAGAGAAAACAGTCCAAATAGGTATCACTAGAGATCATCAGAGAGAGCAACATATAAAGACCAAGATCAGCTGCTTTGATTATTTTTTTACAAGATTTTGTAAAAGAATGAAGATTCACCAAGATTCAAAAGGTAAGTTTGGGATTTATCATCATTTTGGAAAAGTGTTTATTTCTATATTACCCATGTAAACTGTGATTTGGATATGATTACTTACGCTCCTCTTTTAATTTACAAAGGTGCTGTTTTATTGAGGAAAAGAAGTAAAGACTGCTTCTCAGTACTTGAAATTAAAAGTAATAAAGTTGTGTGTTTGGATTCAAACATAAAGCTATACATTTCAGTAAGTATGGGAATCTTTGTAATATAGTAATCATGTTAGATCATCAATGTTAAATCAATATTCTTAATTATCTTGTATTACAGCTATTCACAATTATGAAGGCTTCTGCTATCAAAATTGCCATATTATTATAATGTTTGTAGTTACAGCATAATTAATGTATACTACCAGTAAAAACAAGCGGTAAATAATGTTTTTAATAAATTAAATGTGCTATTATTCCCAGGTTGATGCCATTAAGGACTACTGTTGTCATAAAATTAAAGGAAAGAATTCAAATAATGCTTTGTGTCTATGCTGGAGGGGTCATGCAATGAAGCTTGTAGAAGCTTATTGCGCATCAGAATTATCTCCTCCACATTCAAATAGCCATGAAAAGCATATACACCTCAGACAAAGAAGAAGTCAGCATTTTGACCCATCTGACCCTTTGGGATCTGAGAATACAAGGTCAAGGACGATAAATTATCAGAGGAAAAATCGAGAGCAAACACATGAGCGCAGCAGTAATGTTTCTAAAGAGACCATCACTTCCTATGATGATCCTTTACATGTACTGCTCTCCAAGAGCCCAGTCAGTCCAAATTTGCAGAAAGAGAAGAAAAACAAGCAAGTTGCTCCATCTGAACAGATCTGAACAAAGAACTGATAGTTCAGATTATAATTCAGATACAGTGCTGGGTATTGACTGAAAAAAATGTAATCTGTATGTAATCAGATTACAAAAATCAGATACTTGGACAACATTTTAAAGTGTGCGTAATCAGTTACATTTTTCAATTACATTGCCAATCAGCCAACAGTAATAACTAGTGAAGCGTAAGTTAAAAGTTACGTATACTGATTACAATCTTTCATGTAATTTGTAATCAGTACCAGATTACATTTCAGAGGTAATCTACCCAACACTGTCTCTCTACATGAAGAATGTGTGATGTGTCATTATTTAAATGTGTTTGGGGATGCATTTAAGAGATACTCTATGTTCCATACTTGCAAAAGCTTTTCTCATAGTTGGAGATTTATTAATACATACAAAACTGAAAGTTAAATCTACTATTATAGAACTTAAAGGGATATTTCACCTTAAAATATCAATTCTGTCATAATTTACTAACCCTAATGTTGTCCCAAACCAATATATGCGCCCGTGAGACTGACAGCCTCAGTCACCATTGTCTTTCATTGCATCTTTTTTTCCATACAATGAAAGTGAATGGCGACTGAGGATGCCAGTTAACATTCTCCTTTTGTGTTCCACATAAGAAAGTAAGTCATACAGGTTTGGGACGATATGATGGTGAGTAAATTATGACAGAATTGATATTCCTGGAGGAACTAACAATTTGATAACTTAATACTGTCTATATCTCAGTTTTTATAGGGTGCAATCTATAGGGCTTATTAGTTGAGGCTAGGTTAGGTCACTGTTTGTTAGTCCTTTCAACCTTTTAAGTCAGTTAAAACTTAAACATTGCTGGCATTGAAAGCAATGAAATGTTATTTTCATGAGAACTGTGCTAGAATCGTGTCCACTGATTGATGTGGGTATTATAATCAAATGGTAGGAATTATGTTTGGTCTGCTCTTTTTTTTTCTAACAACTGCAGATATTTTGAATGTTAAGAGTCTGCAGTTGTTTCATTTGTATACATAATTCATGTTCTCATTTCTCATGAGTTGTCTGTAGACCTAAACATCACAGTTTAAAACATATAATAGATGGTGCTGGCCACCTCTACTGAATTATTTATTGAACAATATTCATTTTTATTTATTATATTTTATATGAATGTCTTTTAAATATAATCTCAGAAAATGATTGAGTACTGTTTATCCAGTGTGTTTGCTCTAAGAGCAAAGGCCAATGTGTACATAGACTTTAAAGAAGCACTTGCAATGAGACGTTGCAATGAAATGTATGTTTAACTGAATAAACAGTATTAATAAGATTATATATATATATATATATATATTTTTTTTTAAATATAAGGGTAATATATTATTCATGCATTCAAACAATAAAATGTATTAAACCTAAATAGTTTTTTTCTTGTCACATTTTCATTTTAGACCCATTCTTAAGATTAGTATCTCAAATGTTTCTCAAATTGTTATATAAAAACATAAACAGTAATTAAATATATGATATGATTAAATAGTTGTTGTGAGCTGATGATAGATTTACTTTTGACCAGATTTTATGTATTCATGTTTCATAATGATGAGTACAATGTAAAATTGTGAAATATATACTGACATAATCGGTTTAAAACTGATGTTGCCATTTGTATTGGACTTATACCAGTTGGACATGTTGATGTTTGTTTTTAGTGATTATGTAATTTGAAAAAGGGCAAAATAGAAGCTTGCATAAACAACAAAAACGTTCATCCCTTTCCTGCAAAGACACAAATGATTAACTTGAATTTCACTGGATTAAAACAAAATAAACACCCTAAAATTAATTACAACTAAAGATTGAACAGAAAGTTAAGAGTTCAATATTGACTGTTCTGTGTTCTTTCCACCTTACCAATAAAAAAAGCAGTATGTCAGGACGCTCAGCAAACGTTTTTGCAATTATGAGGCTTAAATGAATATATATTTAAGCCCTGCTTCCTCTCATTATTTGAGTTATATATATTTTCAAAGGTGCTTGAAAATAAATATAAAAAGATACAAATAAAAAACATGAAGCAAGCAACGCATATAATGACACAGTAATGCTTGAATGCAGATTACAGTATAAACCAAGCTATACCCATAACCTAAAATGTATTTGATTTTGGGTTTAAGAATAGTTTAGGACATGCAATTTTATAGTGATTGTTTAAAGATGAAAACAGTTAATAAACTTTTATTATTCTGTAATCATTGGAGAATCTCTGTGAAATTTCAGTGATTCCCATGAGGAACCATATAAAATAACATGCCTATTCAAATATGAAAATAATAATATAGTTTCATATAGAAGCGTATTTATTTAGTTAATATTTACAGTTTTATAGCATTAAAAACAATAACTTACATGAACATAAAACTCCCACACAGAATGTTGAACAGCTTTAATATGAAATATTTTCCATTGTCTGTGTCTAAATTGTAAACATGTGATATTTTAAACCTAGACAATACAGCGATTTGAGTCACCGGACTGTACAAACAGTTCAAATTCAAATGATTCATAAGACATACAGTTTGTCAACTCAGACCTTTGTGAAGATCACCTTTCAACAGTGTAATTTATATTTTGAAATTAATTAAGGTAAAGTGCTTGGATACAACACTTTATCCTTGCATAATTCATGTAAACCAATTTTACTGCGAAACTTACCATCCATGTTTCATTTATTTTACATTGATATTTGTTCTTATTCAGACATGATGTGGTCTCTTCTGTTGATGAACACACATTTAATATCTGAAAGAGTAAGACCTGCGTCTCTACAATTAAAAACAATGATAAATTGGCACATTCCGGTGTTTGGGCATATGGAAAACCTTTGAGCTGGGTCTGAACCATGGGGCGAGGGGCACTTTAGGTCCTCAAAAAAATACTGCATTGCTATGCTCATATAAGCCCCATGGCCAACCACCAGCGCATGGATAGGCACATTTAGAACGCCGTCATTTGGTAGACCAGCCCCGTCTATTTTAGGTATAGGTGTCTCACCATCTTGTACTTTTTCTTGATGGTCATTAGCTATTCGCTGGAACATTGCCTTAAGAAAATCCTTGATTCGTACCTTCACCTGAAAAAAATAATAAAAGGCTTTATATTTACTTGTATTCTTTCCAATAAAGTTAAGCACACAAATGCACAATACAAGAAATAAAACATTGAAAAAAGTTCCACTCTGATAGAGTGTCCTGCAGTTGCATCATATCCAGATAAAGGTATGACACATCAATGGGCCTCTGAGGCAATGGATGCGTCATTAGTGTTGGCATGCCACATGGGGCAGTCAGCTCAATGAGTAAGTATGAGCAAAAAGTTTTAAAGGGCTCCAGAAATGGAGAATACAATTTTCCTTGATATTTAGACATATAAGATGTAACTGTATTATAAAAAAAACATACTGTAAGTTTCAGGATCAAAACTTCCTCCCCAGTCTAAAAAGAGCATTTAATGTTACCACCCTGCTGAAATCTGTGTGTTTGTGATGTCAAGAGATATTGCTCATTTGCATTTACACGCCTTCACATCATGGGTCATTGTCATAGTGCTCATGCTCACTGGTGCTCAATTCGTAAACAGAGAGTGAGAGAGAGCAGGACAGACAGGCCTAGTGTGGTCTACTAACTATTCCTGAAAATATCAAAGGGGACCCATCTGGACTTTTGAATTATCTCTGTATATAAAAATGCACTAGACCAGGGGAGGGGAACCTTGCTCCTGGAGGGCCACTGTCTAGCAGAGTTTAGCTCCAATCCTAATCAAACAAACCTGGGCAAACTAATCAAGGTCTCCAGAATTACTTGAAAAAATGTAAGGTCAGGTGTGTTTGATTAGGGTTGGAGCTAAACTCTGAAGGAGAGTGGGCCTCCAGGAGCAGGGTTTCCCACCCCTACACTAGACAGAAATCTTTGTTGTGAAACCATTGTTGTGAATCTCGTGCAGCTTTTAAAAGATGCGGTGTCAAGTTACAACTCTGAAAAGGAGACCCTATTCTGTTCCATTCAGCTGCTCTGCCTCCTGTTGTTTTGATCAGAAAAGCTTCACATTCTAGTGCCCATCTATTTTTAATTGATGGTGTATGTAAACATGCACTAGATGGACTTCTTTGACTGTTTTGATGCGTTTCCAGTGATGTGCGCCTCAGATGATCCTGTGTGCGTCATGTGGATGTGTCTTCAGTATTACAACATGGATAGATTTTTCAGCTCATATAAGCGTGGACTGCTTGTGAACCAAAAATAATACGATTCAAGCTTTGCAAAGAAACTGTTATTGAAAGATGGGGCAGTAAAAACACTTGGACCCAATCGAAAAAACTTATGTAAACCGTTTATTTCATGAATATTTCAATTGTGATGATAAATGTGATGACTGTGTGATGACTGTTTGAGTTTATGGTGCTGCTGTGCTTGAGTGAACGGTTTAATATTTTTGGATGCAATGCACTGAATGAGCGTTGTGTAAACCCTGAAAATGTTATAATATTGTGGAACTTGTTTATTCTCTTCTGATTGAGTTTCAAATATGGCTGTATTCGAGGGGCTGCAAGATGTTAGACAATCATAAAAGTGGGTGTTTACATTGAATTTTAAGGAGGCGCTAGGCCAAAACAAGGCATTTCAGACAGAGGGCCAAAAACAAGGTGCAAAATGATCATATATTACTAAATTAGGACTGATTTGGTGCAAAACAACTTCACTAACATTATCAGTGGACCACTGGGAAGATGATAAAATCTGACCCCTTGTCATCATGACCCCTTTAAAGAAAATATATACCAAAAACAATCAGAGATTTGTTGTTTTTGTGACTTTGTTCATATTTTCAGAATATGCGAAGTATAGAACTCTAAAAAAAGATTGGTTTTAAATCTCAAAATGTTTTTAAAAATATAGGGTGCATGAACACGCAAGCACTACAAACAGATTGTACCTGATCCATGGTCTCTCCCTCAGGAGGAGTATACTCTGGTAAAGACTGTCCGGCTGCTTTAGCCATATTTTTCATTTCTTTAACTTGACCTCCTTCAGCTATACCAAAACTCTGAAAAAAAAAGACCTGCAATCTCTCATCATTTTTTTTTTATTTTTATTAATAAATTTTATATGTATCATACTTTGAAATATGATAATAAAATGAACACACACAAAAGAATCAGCAGAATCTGTACTTACTCTCTCTTTAAGTGATGGATCCATTACTAATTCTATGTCATGGCAGGTTCTGTTGTTCCTCACAATGATCTCTGCAGTCTGTAATTTTTCAAAGACGTGATTCTTCTTCTTTTTTTTTTTTTTATAAATATAAAGATGTAAGTAACTAAATACAGCACGCAAATTAATATACACAGTTCAAATTGTATTCATTAAAAGCAAATATAAATGTGACAAATATACTCTTCATCTCAAACTTTTTCAGAAGACGTGCTTTCTTCTTTGGAACACAAACAAAGATATTTTCATAAAGATATGCTGTAAATATATCTATATAATGTAAGTCAATGTAAGACAAACACCTGCATATGAAGAAATGCTATTGAAATTTAAATCATGATCATGCCTAAGAGGCAGCAGATGGCAAGATTTAAAACAAAAAAGGAGTTACATTTTGGTCTGTTCTCAAGCAAAATCAAACGTATCATTTCAGAAAACCTTAAACAACACGAGTCCTATGGATTATCTTTATTCTTGGAAGTGTTGATCCCCAATGACTTTTTTTATTTGCATCATACCTTAAAAAAAATATCTTAATTTGTGGTTCACAGAAGAAAGAATGTCATTTGAGTTTGAGACAGCATAATGGTGAGAGAATGATGAGAGAATTATAATTTTTGAATGAACTATTCCTTTAAATAACATTTGTGGAGAAAAATCGCCCTCTACCTGTGGTCAAAGACTAGACTTGCCTGCTTGGCACGCTTCATGTCACTGACAAACACATTTGTGAACTTCACATCCCCGAGGTACTGCCCAGCAGCCTCAGACTGGCGTATCCCAATATCAGAGAGAGGAGAGTCTATCTTCTGACCTAAACACAAAGCATTGTATGAACTGGTATGTGGGATGGTAAAAATGTGGCACATAAAAATAGTTTGTTGATGATTGTCATCGTTTAATGACAAAATGCATGGATACTGACAGTATTGATAACAGATAATGTTTTTTGTTTTTTTTTTCTAAAAAACGTACCTTGTAAAATCCCATCTTTGTTGCACTGCGTTTCACCACTGGTAAACCGAAGCAGTAAGACTGGCCAATAAATATATATATAAAAAAAACACACACACAAACTAACAAGAGCTTTAACAATTCAAAATGTCAACGTATAAAGATTAACAAATACTCCAAACCTCTAACAAGTAATAAGATAACATTGCTTCAATCATTTGACATGGACACACAAGTGTGGGATTAATTTAGTTTGTGTTGTTAAAAATGTTAAAGGATCACAACAAGCATGCCTCTGATCTTTCACTGGTGGAAGAAAGTCACACTGACCTTTGGCATATACAGAGATAGTCTATATAGACTAGAGAAGCCCATTAACTTTCAAACAAAATTGCCACATTAACTAGTAGCCTACATTTAATACTACTCTTCTAAATGTCAGTCAAACCTCATACTTATAATGTCATGACGATCAGTTATAGTGGTATATTTAAAACAACTTTTCCAAAGTGTTATTAAAACTATTCTATCAAATGTTACGTCACCTTCATTTATCGACTAATAATGCAATGAATAATTGATTATTAGTTGGCATTTCTACCAGAATAGATTTGAATGGAAAGAATTAATATATCCCTTCGATTAATCAAACGAAACAGAAAAGGCAACTTACTGACGGACAATTGTTAGACCGAAAGCGAGCATTATTGCAGTTATAAAGGTGTAATTAACAGCGCCTTGTGGTTATAAACTGCTCATCCACTGAGCAAAGTTGTCACGCCGCTTTCACTTCCCAACAAGTGCCTAATTTTTGCTACTTTGGGGTGACAGCGCTTCTCTCCGTATTTGATTAGCCGGAAGTTTATACGCACGGAGACGTAGAGGCGCGAACAATGATTGGCGCCAATGGTTCATGGCGGGCTTTCAAACCGAGGAACGTCTGACGGAGTCTGTAGCTTAACGGTTTTATTTTCAATTGTATCTTCACTGATTTGTTTTAACTTGTTGAATTATTCCTCAATTGTGAAACGCAGGTGTTGGAATACATGCTAAATGCCAGTTTTGATGACTTATATGTATATTTTGAGTTAACGCAACTGAAGTGCTCAAATAAGAAGAACGGGAGAGGACATCCTTCTTTCATGGTACGTTTATTGACCTTAGCATACAGCACGTCCTCTACTATTATTGTCATTGAGAGCATGACTGAAGTTAGAGTTTTACAGCAATCCAACGAAGAATAGCCCTATTGACATTACTCCTTATTTTAACCTGTTTACCTCGTGGTAGGCCTACCCTCCAAAATCTCACGTGACAATTTTTCAAACTTGGTTTGAATTATTTAGATGATACTTCTGGAAGTTAACATTTTTGAACAGATATGCAAGCAGTTTGTTTTTCTTTCGTTCTTTATGTCATGTATGAAATGTCTAATATTCCATCTAGCCTTTAACTCATCATCCACACTACATTTACTGTCATACTCTGAAACATGCTGAATAGATTATCATTATTATATTTATTTATCTTTCAACATTGCCAATAAAAGGGAAGAATAATATAGGCCCAAAATAGCAACACATTCTTTAAAGCAAATATTTATTGATCAGAGGTTGTGCAACAGACATAACTGAGGTACATGATCTGGTTTATAGTGGAAGGAGGAGAGCTTTTCTTAATGTTGTTGATAACCAGTGACTTAGTCTTAGTCAATATTTACAACTTTACATCCATCGATATGGGCAGAGTACATAAGACATTGTTCTTGAGAATATTAAACAGCGTAAAAACTTCTAAAAATGAGGGCAGGTGCGTTCTCAACAACATAATCCACAAAAATCTTTTCTTCTCTCCTCCATCCACTATTTCTGAAGTCCATGTGGAAGCCTTGTTGATCAGACACAACAAAGACGTCATAAACTCTTTCATGTGCTGTCATTTCCAGGTTCCAGAAAAACTGTTTGTGAGTGGTGTGAGGTAATGGGAAAGTCTTTATATCCAGTAAACCTGAGGTATAGAGATACCACGCTTACAGAATGTGACAGAAAGAAGAGGAAGAAAAATATTAAAAGGTAAAGAAACATGCCTTAATAAGAGCACACTGTACAAAGAGCATTTCCAGTCGAATACTCATTTCATGTTCTTCTTTTACCCTCTACTTCTGTATTCTCAAAGTATTCTGTAAGCAGTAAAATAATTATAATACAATTGTTTATAAAATAGCAGCACACTGATGTGAAATCACAACTATGTAATGTTATTTTTGTGTATAAGATGAAACAAAAAATCATAGCTTTTTAGCAGCGAAAAAACCCAATAATAACTCAATAACAATATTGACACTTGATTGATGTCTTCACACCCTTTCCATCTCTCATTACTTTGGAATACAGTATCATACCCCTTAAGGAATGTAACTTGGGTCCTTATTCAAAGTCAAAGCACACAGCCACCCATACAATCTGATAACAGTACTGTAATTCATTTTCAGAGCAGAACTGGGAAAATAATAAGACAGACTAACTTAATACAACATGATTGACTGGGGGTTTTGGTGTGAGGATGGAGTAAACGTGACTTGTGAAACTCAAGCGTTACTAAGAACTATTTCTGAAGCAAGGAAATTTATGATGAGTACAACTCCTCACAGACTCCTTTACCCACAGAAAGACATGCACACAAACACACACATACACGTAGACAAACTTAAGCTCGACTGCCCCTTTTTAAGGTAAGCTATGAGAATTCAGCATATAATAGCTGTATTGTGCTGCTGATGCACCCTGTTTTTAGCCACTGACTTTTGTGAAAGTTATCAAAACCCATGCCAGTTCAACCTTTGGAAGCAGCATATTTTGGATGACTGGGTAGTGGATCTTATGGTTAAGCGGCCTGACCAATGTATGGCAACACAGGGTGAACGTCTACATTAGACTCAAGGCACTATATTGAACTGTTTTTCTGCAATGGTGCAGTAAATCTAGTTCTTTACTAATTTCAAGAAAACTGCCCTTAGAGCGTGCAAATCAACAAACATATTACTCTTCCATTTTAATCTGAATGGTTTCTGTCTTTTGGTCTTTTTTATTAATTTGTTTAATTATTGTTATTATTTTGTTGCTGTTATTGTCATAATGTGAACATTTTCAACATTGGAAAGCACCAATTTACAATGCTTTAACTCTATGATGAACCGAACCATGCCATGATCTAAACATGGGAAACCAGCCCAAAAAGGAAATGATAAAAAAATGAAATAAAAAAAATTACTCCTTAACTATAACTATTTGTTGCTCATGGGAAAAATGCTCTCAAAATACTTCTTTGTTGAAAGCGATGGAGTAAAGACGCTCAGATCAATAATTGTTAACCTACGCCACTCATCATCCTTGCATCATACCTTCCCAGTTATGAGCTGGCAGTGCCAATCAAACTGGTGTAGATACTGGTCTGTAATTCAAAGATGATACATACACCTACAAGACAAACAAAAATAAAAACAGACAAACAGACAGACATCTTAAATATCATGTGATTTCTGGAAACCATGGCTGTTTTTCTCCTGGCTTCTCCTAACTCCATATCAGTATCCTCCTTTCAGCAGCATGCTTCACATCGCAAACCAACCAGGCTTCATCATCATTTTACAATCATCATCCTCGATCATTCTTGCATGCACATTCCTTTACTGCTTGCAGAATTTACACACACTTGTTTGCAAATCCAGACCTCCACAGCTGACCTCTTTGTCCCTGACAGGGACCAACTTTTTGCTAACACAAATCAACCTCCTTCAACACACACACACAACAAAATACGTAAATACGTAATAGACTGTCTGTATCCAATACAATTGTAATATTTAGTCGGATGCTGCAACCAAAAGCAACCTTATCCACAACTTTAAGAAGGTATGTGGGAACATACCTGTCTCTGTCCGCTCCCTTTTCTTGCCTCCTCTTGTTCTGTGCACTGGATTGGGCTCAGCCCTCAAGCATTTTCCAGGCCAGTAAATAAAAGCATTTCATATACGGCACTGATACAGGAGGCCCTCAAAGCCGGCAAAAGCACTGTGGAAAAAACCTTTGCTATCACCTGTCCAGAACTTTGACTGGGTCCCCACCCCTGAGCCAGTCTCTATTGCCAACACTTGCAGATAGATGATTAAACAAAGCCCACAAGAGTGCCTGATATAGAGTAACTTGTACACACTTGTACATGAGCCAACATACACCACACATAAATGCATGCACACGAGCAGCTTGACAAAAGCTTATTTGAAGTGTCTGTAACTTTAGCACTGAGAGACAATAACTTGCTTGTTTAATAATAATAATAATTATTATATTAATAAAATAATTATAATTGTCTATTCTCATTACATAAGCCCCCGTTGTCCTTGCAAAAGACACATACATTCTGTGAGCAAGACTTCTGTCTCATTGCTGCAATTTAATCCCTTTTTCTGGTCCTAATGCACACTTGGGTGCATCCATTTAACAGCCTCATGGCACTTTGTGTGTTCAAGTTCAGGCATTCCAACATGAACCAAAAAAACAAAACAAAACAAAAAAAAAACACAACAAAACAGGAAAAACATTGCCCCACATTTGTACCCTTTTATGCCAGTCTGATACAGTAGACTCTCTATTTTAAAAAGCCCTTTACACATCTGTTTTGCATTAAATATCATATTATTATGTTTACACAATCAAAAGAGTTTGTAAAATACTACACGCTTCCCTTCTAAGAGTCTGAGGCACCATAGAACCTTTTGCATCAGTATCAAATCTTTTAAAAAATATTAAAACTTTTTTTTTAATCTAAAATAGCTTTGATTTATTTATTTTTTGTCTTTTTTTGTAATTATCAGGAGCAATTGTACTGAAAAATGAAGACAAACTCTACAAAGACTAGCAAGCACTTTTTGTTGGGGTTGTTTGTTTTTTTGTCGTTTTTGTTTTTTGTTGTTTTTTTTTTCTTGAAGACTGATCACGGCGTTCCTGCAGCAGCCTCACAAATTTATGTCTCGTACATCGGTGGGGGTGCTGGACTGGTCCTGGTCATCAAGTGCTTTGCTGCGGGGTCCACCCTGTTCCTGCTGCTGCTGTTGTTTCTGCTGCTGCCTGCGGCCTTCCCTCAAGTTATTCATCAGCACTCTTTCAATCTGCTCCTGGCATGCCTTTAGCACATCCTGAAACAGCATCAGACACATGGCATTAAACAAAGGGTTACTTAATGGGATCTGTCTGTGCTTATCCAGAGATGCCTTTTTTCACCTTGGACACTAGTTCAGTATACTATGTGAATAAGAGGAAATAAATTCACACTTCTGTTGGTTGCTTACAGTGCCGGCACAAAATGTAACTAAAATTCAGTAATATTACATGTAGGTGTACATAACATTCATAGGCTTAAGTTTAGCATCAAGTAACAACCTGTTATTGCTTCTTATCTGAGACTACCGGTAGTACAAATAAACATGCACCCACAATGGTAGAAGTTGCTCTGTGAATTGTGAAATCAAAAGCTGTACCACAATTAGCTCTGATAATTGCATCAATGTGCTGTGGATAAACCAAGGTGGTGTATCTTTAAGTTTTTCACCCTCTCATTTTCACATCAGCATATAATACCCTTAGGGGATCTCACTTGAGCCCACCAGATTCTTCTTCCTGCTTTATAGAGCTAAGAATATACACATTTACCAACTATAGCTAGATAAAATATTTTATAGATATAATTAAACAAGTACACAATGCAATGACAAACTTCTTGGCCAGCCAGTGGGTGTCTCCAAAGAGCACATGACAGACTTAAAATGGCTAACACACTAGGTCGCTCTGTCCCTAAGATGAGGGTTGATGCCCTCTAGTGTAGCTAAATGGATGTGCTGTGATCAAAGCTCTCCCTTCTGTTTAGTGGGAAGGTTTGTGGCACACCAGGAGCCTGTGGGAAGTTTTGCTGTGCACGGCCCATGGGTAGAGCCTATGGAGAATGTGGTGCTTGTGAAAAGGCTGCATTCCTTTTACATTTACTGCTAATTAAAAACCGATGGGCCAAAGTCTGAAACTATGTTATGCACAACTCCTGAGCCAGGCAAGTATTTTATGCCTGTAGAAGGTCTGAAAAAGCTATCACACAAGAAAATGTCTAAGGTGTATTGTGTGAATGATGGAAGACATAAAAAAAAAAAAAAAAAGAAGTCCTGGAACCACCTAAAAAAGTTAACCAGTAGTAATAGTTGCTATACAGCTGTTTTGGGCAGGCATGTTTATGACTTTTGTTAAAGAAGAGCCTGGTGCAATGAGGAGGGCATTGTCTTCTGTGTCACTGAGGATGACAATGGTTGCCATCCTTGTAATTTCTCCAAGTCCCCTGTTTCCCACCACAGTGTGCCGTTATTAGTCTTAAATTCCTTCAGGAAAATTAACTAAAGCATAAAACATATAAAGGATCTGCCTGTGTCTTACCACAAGTATGCCAGGCCCAACTTCTTAAAAGAAACTTCCCTGTGTGCTGCTCTTTATAGCTGCAGAACCAAACTCATGCCAAGCCCCAAAGGCTTAATTCAGGAAACTCTTATAGCTTCAATGTGTGACTACTTGTAGAACCAGAACTTGCTCTAGAAGAGGATCTCAAAGATTACACCTAGAAGAAGGTGGTACTGGCTAAATCGGGTGGGTGGTTCCTGCTGAATACAATGCCATCCTCATCAAAAACACTGTCGATCCTACTGGAACGTGGCTACATTTGTTAAAGCCTGACCAGTTAATGAAAATGGATTGAAACAACAAGGAAACTCTAGCTCTACTGAGGAACCAATTTCAGTCATTGTGATGTCACTCAGTGTGTGCCATCTTGGACAGAAGAAACCAAACTGAGAGACCATGCAGAAGCCACTTTAATAGCCACAGAAGTAGATATCTGTTCTTTATTGGTGAGTGAAAGCAAGGATTGCTGGGTTCAGAGCAAGGCCATCACAGCATTGAGAAATGAAAGGGATTAAGATGTCCCAGAGGCCTAATGCAAGAGGCCAGGGGGTCTAACTCATGATCCTGTGTACCAAAAAAGCCTTGAACAGAGTCTCTAAAAATGTACTTTTCAGCTGCAAAAATCAGCGTCCTTTGGCATTATGACTTAAGGCAAAGGAGCATTCTCAACATGCCAGACCCAAAGTAACTAACATTTCACCTACTTTTAGAAACTCCAGTATCTCAAAGAGCTTTCACTGTGAGTGAACTAAACACATGCACATCAATGTCTCCCTTCCCAATCAGTAATCCAAACCAGAGAGCTTTAATTTGTTCTGTATTGTAGTGGCACAGGGAGCCATGCTACCAACACGAATCCCACAAGAACACCATAAATTATCAATAAATGTGGTGCAAAGCCAGTGAACAGCATAGATAAAAGAAATTAAAACTGTGGGGCCAAGGAGCTTTTTGCTTCTTTCTTAGAGTGACCATAGAGTATTTGCTAAAACTTCAAGCCAATTTTTTTATCCATCCAGTTTTGGCATGCAACTGTTTACCTTACTGCAGCACACAGTATTCTCTGCCAGGTGTGTCTTAAGATACACAGACATTCCAAAGGCGACTGAAAAAGCCTGGCTGCCCTATCATATGTCTACTGGAAACTACAGGCACTTGACACCACAAATGTCAGCAGGGTTGCCGTGGGTAGCCTGGCAGCATCATCTGGCATAAGGTAGACTTTCCTTCATACTCTGTTTGACCGCTCACCTCCCAACCTCTGCCTCAATCTGGAAGGTCCTCATACACTGAGGAAACATTTTGCTGTACATAAAAATCTTTTTATTGAGATATTCAACTAGGTCTCATTTCATCTTCTCTCCTGCCTTAGATACAGTATCCTTTGATTTTTCACAAGCTATTCCCAGGTTAGTCATGAAAGATGTTTCAGTTATGAAAGTAGTGAGTCCATTTGTCCTTAAGTTTCCATAAATCCTAAGAAATCTGAATCTATTGGGGTAACATTTTTAATCACAGACATTTAATTTGCCCGATTAATCAAATGGCAAACCACCATTAGTTTTCTCCATTTTATTTAATTTAGACTGGACCTCTATGATTTTTTCCTCTCATAATTACGCAAATACAATTTTGATAGACTATCAATAAAGTGGGTGGGTAAAAATATGGTTTGACAGAGATATAAACCATCACACCCCTACCCCAAACTACTCAGTAAGTTATTTGTCCCAGTCAAATCTAGTGTAAGGCCAAATCTAGACACTAGTATACACAGTACAGCTTTATACAAATGTTATAACTTCACTACAGAGATATATTTGCAGTAGTCATCAGTGTACAAAGTCTATGATTTGCATCACAGATTAACCATTTTGTTTCCCTCTCTTTAGGCTCTAAAAATCAGTATGCTCAGGCTAGCATGTGTTCACTCTACCTGCAAGTTTTCAAAGGTATAGCTTGTTGGCATTTAGCAATGTGACGAGTTGTTCATGGAGCAGGCGGTTCATTCCTTCTGCCTTGGACCTCACACTCCTCAGACACTGAGCACCTTTACTCCACTGGAAAATTATTTGTTTTTCCTCAGCCATGGTGCACAACTTCACACACCACATGCTGGGGCAGCAGGCATTTTACCAGCAACAGTGCACTCTAGGGTATCTTGGGTAGCATATAATATGTTTTATATAATATAGTTATATTTTTAATTATGCTTTTACACGTCACCCTAATGAGAAACTAAAGGACCATGAGGTGGTCCCTTGTGGGACAGTATGTGTGAATTTGTATGCAAGTCATTTGCATAAAACCATAGTATCCCTGACACTTTCCCCTAGCCCTGTTGATTCTCTCCTTACAGTCTCCCAGTCAGGGTCAATACCATTTCACTTCCAGTAATTCAGCGGCTGAATGTGAAATTGAATTGGAGCTGGACCCAAGCCCATTGAGTAAATAGGGGAAATGCACAGTCTCCTCTCACAGTCCTACAGGCACAGCAACACTTACTCCACTGATAACCAATATCTTTGCTATCATGGTGCTTTCGGCAGCCAAAAGGAAGAATCGCCTAGGAGGGTCACTGTTTTAAATTACAGAGCACCCCTATAAGCATATGACCCCCCCACACTTTTATTTTTAAATGTATGTTTTTAAATATGAAAATTACCTAGTGTAAAGACTTTCAAATATAAAATCATGGAGCCAACTGCCTCCAGGGAAAACCAATGTATCATAGTAATAATTAGAAGTTGCATTACTAAATTTGAAATTTAGTGTCATAGTAGCAATACTCACAACTTCTGTGTTTGTGATCTTGGCAAGCAACTTTGTAAGATTTTCTCCCCACAACGAGCGGTTAGTGCTGTTGAGCTGAAGGCCACAGATAGCCGCTGCCACACTGCCCGTTGCGATCATGGATGGAGGGTACATTGCAAAGTTGAAATCTAAGGGGAGAGCAGACCAAGCATTAGGATCTGTCATGCTTTCAGTTCATGTACATGCACTCTATCCTCTACAGAGGCACTGTGCATCTATTTTCCTGCAGTTTTATTCAACAGTTAAGATTATGCATTGATATAGTGAAATACATATGAAAATAACAGAAATCAAAAATACTAATAAATAAAGGCCCTTCCATTAGGTCTATGCACAGTCTTGCTAATGACTGCAACCCAGGATAATAAGGGATCAATTAGCTTGAAAAGAATCAGAAAAGCACCCTCACCCCCATCCCTCTACTCCAGTCACCCCTTGCAGATCGGGCCCTTTTCTTACAGCTCTTAAGTAAATCGCGTGCTCCCTGTAAAAAAAGCCCTAAAGCCTTTGGAAAGGATGGAATAAAGAGCCACAGTCCCCCTGCCAGTGCTCACTGCTGTAGGTCCTTTTTCCACGTGTGGTCACAGGCGTACATCTCAAAGACCAATAACCTTGTTAGCTTTCTCACTGTCATTCATAATGCAAATAAGACGGGCCTGAAGCCCAAAAAAACGACTGACTGAGAGAGGGGGAGAAAGAAAGTGGAAACAAGAAAGAACAGGGAGAAATAACTGAACCGCTTAGGCTGTCTGCCCCCTGCCTCATTGATTTCTTTCTTTCTTCTTTTTCTATGGTTCCTGCTTTTAATTTTTTTCCAAGTCTGTTTCAACATTTTTCTTAGACACGTAGCCCTAAGGTTGGGGCCAGTGACTGGCACACATGCTCAGGCTTTGTTGTTACAACAACCTAGGATTTTTATCAGCATCGCTACTATATTTTAGCATATTAATTGAGTGATGCCACTGGCGGACCTGGGTCTAGTGAGCTAGAGAGTGTGGCCTCATTGTCCAAAATCATCACCTCATCTCATCCAATTGAGAGAGGCAACATCAAGCCCTCTCTGTGGATTCCAATTCAAACTGACAGTCTGCACAAAGGATGGGTGTTGGGGGAGGGTGTTGTTGGGTATAAGACAGCAGGGGTGGCTGGGGGGTGCATCATTCTTTAGTCAGTGTCCAGACCTTCGTAAGTTTAGGCAGAAGAAAAGAGCCTCCTACCCACCTCATTCCCCCCCATGTTATTTCTCGGATGCTGGGCCATCTCTGGGCTCACAGTCCCACACTCCCTGGCAGCCTTTGCATTACCATATTGCCACATTCAATTGCAAAGTAAACTGTGTGTCATGACTCGGAGGTTGATTTTTCTTGCCTTTTCTTCTCAGGAAATCTCAAAGACATGAGCTCTTTGATAGATGACGGGCCTTCCCTTCATTGCCTTCTTAACATTCAGAGCCAGCCATTTTCTGGTTTTGTGGCTCAGTGTTAACAAATAAATTAACTTATTATACACTCGTCCCTTTGTAGTTGAAACCAGGCCAGAGAAAAATGTATTGAAACAAGCGAAAAAAACAAAAAACAAATTGCATTGCAACTCTTCCTTTGCAACAGGGAGACAAAACATCTAGCTAGTGTGTGCTAAGTGGGCTACAAGCTGATTTTTCACACAAGCCAGGTTTGTCGAGGGAACAAGAGTACACGCGTGTTAGTGGCAGAGCTGAACACTCTGGTTTGTGAGAGTAGTATGGGAAGAATGGCTGTATTCTGCGCCTCCTTCATTGATATTCATTCAGAGGATAAACAGTGTATGTAGCTGAGTGGGGACGCCTGTGATGGAAGGCTTCTAGTAAGCGGTGGCTGGCTGGCCTGGTATACCAGCCTCTCACCACTTTCAATGGACCATTCTCCTTCCCTTGCCACACTGCATCCCCAGACCTGTGCCAACACAGCCAGCTCCTTGGTGGGTGCAATGCACTGTATATGCATTTAACTTGTTAATTAATTAAGCATCTGGAAAGTTTAGAAACAGCCAAAGAGAACGATGATTTGAGGGGCAATAAATCAAATGCCAGGCTTCCATGAAGATGCAAAGCTTACTAATCGCCGAGCTTACAGGAAGTTCCATTTTGGGCAGCCACATTTGGCTGATTAATAAAGGTCAAACATAAATATTTTTTATTTAGCATCATTGAATATAACCCACTGCAGTCTACAGTCAAATGGAACAAGTCACTTAAAGCATGCAAGTGAGCGTTCTTAAAGACAGTGTAAACTCTTGTGGAGTAACAAGAGGGGTTGCATTCTAAAGCGTCTGCTCTGTTTGTTTCTGTTAAAATCATCTGGCCACACTACACATATTCCAATAAATGCTAGTGTATTGGTACAGACAAAACTTTCCTACCATTTTTTAAACCTATGCCATACTGTACTGCAAAGAAATTATATTTTAATATCTCAGCTATGTTGCATCTTATTATGGGACTATATGTAAAAACAATAGAAATCAATGTGCAGTAAAAGGATGTAAGTAATTTCTAGGATATTACGGCATCATATATCACATTACTTGATATATTTAGATTACAGTAACTACATTTCTCTTGTCATTTTTGAGAAAGGTCCAATCTGTCACAGACCTTTAAGTAATTTCATCATCAAAAGCGGTGTTTGTCTGCCCTTTTAAGGCATAGTAATACAGATGAATTGAAAACAGGAATCCTCTTTGACTGTTAAAATCCTGTAACAACTTGTTTCAGTATTGCTCCAGTACGGAGTCTTGAGCAACAGCAGTCAGGCCAGTGTGGGAGGAAACAGAGCCTCTTGAGTGAGAAATGAATTGGTAGATTTAATTTTCAGGCCTGCTTAACTCTCAACATGTCACTAGTTATTTATTTTTCCTATAGGATTTCACTGATAGGACAAGAAAACAGTGGAAGAAAGAGAAGAGGATCTCTACCCACAAAACACTGGTTTTATCATGGTCCCAATGATGTTTTTCTTCAGTCAGCTTAACACTTGCCTGATGTTTGAAGTTTGCCTCCCACATCATGAAACCTTCCTGACCATGTGACATATATAATTTGTTACAAAAAGCATTTTAGGCTTGGAGTATTAGCCAAATTAGGACTTTCAGAAGTTATGTGGTTTTAATTAGTATGGGAAAACAACTCATAAACCACTTATGCATGACACACAGAGAAGGAAATTCTATGGTACATTGTTTTTGCTGCATGGACGAAAGAAATTATTCAAAGCATTTAAAGTAAGAAGACTCACAGTTATCTGTGAATAATCAAACCTTCCTCTATTAACACAAATACCAGTGCTTTCCCGCTGTATCCAGATATGAAAGGGTATAATTTTGAGGCAAAGACTGACTTAATTATTTTATAAGGGCCAAAGTAATGAAATTTCATTTATGAGGGAGACGCATATTGGATGAAGTTCATCCATTGGCTCTTATCAGACATGGCTTCCTATTAATCCCCATCCATTTGACTCTATCTCTCCACTCTCTCCTCTCCACCAATAGCTGGTGTGTGGTGAGCGTACTGATGCACTATGACTGCCGTTGCATCATCCAGGTGGATGCTGCACACTCGTGGTGGTCGAGGAGAGTCCCCTGTTCACTGTGTAAAGCGATTTGAGTGTAGTGTCAGAAAAGCAATATATAAATGCAAAGTTCATTCAGTTATTCATTCATTCATTCATATATTCTTCCGTCTAATATCATACCGTGTCTGATGTCTGTTTCTTCTTATACATCTACAAACAAACTGTAAGGAGAAGTAGAGGGGGTGCTGGGTGTTTAACAGGAAGAATGGGACATAATCGCTTTTAATGAGCTTGTTCCTGTGCAGGCCTGCAACAGACTGCCCTCAGGAGAAACGTTCTATCAGGTGCTCCTTCTGTACTGACCCTTACATGCCTCTGCATATGAAATGGTGGGTCGTTCCTTTTGTCTCCTTTCTTGGAGTCTCTAGCTGAGCCTTCCAGCCATTTGCATATCTCTGAAAGGTCCGTCCATGTTATTAATTAGTACTGAACTGGTCTAATCTGCCTTTCCAAATCTTACCAAGTGCTCTAAACGGAACAGTTTTATCAAAAGCGAGGAACCATTAAAAATTAGCCGTCTTTTTGATTCTCTTCTTTTCTCATTCAGATACAGGGGCCTTGATTTATGCATGTCTCCGAAAAGAGGGGGATGCTGAATTCTCGGCAAAGAATGCAAAGTATACAGAGGAAAAAGAAGCAGCAGTCAAGGCATCTGCCTAGCAACTAAAATATTCTAGATACACTGCAAATCCTTGTTGTTAACCTAGAAACCTAGTTTGTGTATTTTTAAACACAAAAGATGTTTTAAAAGATTACAGATGGGGTGTGTTCCACTTGTATCTCTAATTCCCAACCATCTAAAAAACAAATTTCGCTCAGCTTTTTTTCTTCTCCCAGCAATCACAAATCCTATTAAACTCAAGAGATGGATTGTCCCTTCAACACGATTCAAAACAGGTTCCATGGATTCTGTCAATGACTCATGTTAGAGCAGTTTCACAAAATATTTTACAATATCATTTGCACATTCCAACCAGAGAATCCACATCAAAAGTTCCATGTTTAAAGACCTGCCAGCTATCCCACTCTTCCTCGAATACTACTTTCCCCAAAGTTGGAGTCACTCCTGAATTTCTTGGGAAGCTGAGCAACCTCAGGGAGGAAGAGAGAAGCCTGGGGGACAAGGGTGGTGCACTGGATCTCATTACTGCCTATGGTGATGTTGGGCTTGGCTTGGTTGGGAGAACCAGCCCCACAAATGCTGCTGATCATGGGAATGTCATCATGCCCTGGAGCATCTGGGAGGCGTGAGAAGAGGGGATAAGATATGAAAAAATGACATGCTTCACTGTTTGGCTCGGTTGGAAATGTAAGCACGACGTAGTTCTAGTGGGAAGACAAGCAGCTGTACATCATCGCACCATTAGCTAGGGGCTTATGCCAAAGAGGGACATTACATTTCTGTTTTATATTCATCAAATAAATGTCATTTTTAATTTCACTCCAGTCTGCAAGTCTTCCTGAACAATACACTCCTCACGTTTCCTCACCCTCCTCTCATCTCCATGGTTGATCTCCTAAAGGTGGTCCACCTCTAAGGGCACAGGCAGCTTAGCCATGAGCTCACCAGCATGCAGGAATGTCCTTAACTATATAACTGCCATTTGAAGTGCCATTGCATACAGGGCTAGCCACTGATGTGCCTGCCAAACATACCAGGCAAGCACATAAGGCTTCCTGAGCAATTCTCTCCATTACACAAGACTATTTCAGTCCACATAGTTTCAAATGAATGTAATGAGATTGTTTTTGATAATCTGCCTGCAACAAGAATCTGAATAAAGTTACCATAGACACTAACCTACAGAAGTCAACTTTAAATTCAGGTATAGAAACAGAAATGTGGATATTCTGAAACTGATTGAAGTGAAGATGCAAGATATCAGCACCAAATTTACTTTCAAAACATAATGGAAAGAGAAATGCAAAGCATACAAAGAACATGCAAAAGTGGTGATAGAAATTACCAACTACTTTTTTGGAACTTTTTCATTTCCGTTCTAAATTCTTAATTCGTTATAATTTATTTGCTACATCCAAAGTGCTGTTGGGGTGCATTGCTGTTGCACAATTAAAGCACACCACTGTAACTAACAAGGATGGATACGGAGAAGCTACAGTAATGTTTACATTGAGATGGTATATGATGTGTGGTTGAACCAAATTAATGAATGTGTGGAACAAAACTTGTATATCATTGAATACATTACCTGTTGCACAAAGAGCAATGAAAGTCTGAACGTGTTTACGGATCAGGTCCAGCTTATCCTCAGGAAGCGGAAGTTTCCTCATAATATGCTCAATAAAGTCATTGGGAGTGACAGCAGCCAGGTTCCACTTCAACTTTCCCAGGACAACCAGCTCCCATTCCTATGAAGCAAGATTGAGGAAAGAGTCAATATCACTATGGACCTAAATCTAAATAAATTGATTTATATGTAACAAAGTCTAGTTTTGGATGAACGCTTTATTTATTTTATTTATTTTTTTGTATTAATTTTATCCCCTTTTCTCCCAATTTGGAATTCCCATTTTCCACTACTTAGTAGGTCCTCGTGGTGGCGCAGCTACTCACCTCAATCCGGGAGGTGGAGAACAAATCTCAGTTGCCACCGCTTCTGAGATTTGCAATCCATGCATTTTATCACGTGGCTTGCTGTGCATGACACCGTGGAGACTCACAGCATGTGGAGACTCATGCTACTCTCCACGATCCACGCACAACTTACCACGTGCCCCATCGAGAGCAAAAACTCCTAATCTCGACCATGAGGAGGTTACCCCATGTGACTCTACCCTCTCTAGCAACCGGGCCAATTTGGTTGCTTATGAGAGCTGGCTGGAGTCACTCAGCACGCCCTGGATTCGAACTCATGACTCCAGGGGTAGTAGACTGCGTCAATACTCGCTGAGCTACCCAGGCCCCCACGGATGAATGCAGTATTAATTTGCTGTACCTGAAGTATTCAGAACTCAGAACTATATAAAAATATATTTATTCTATAAAATAATGTAATATCCCAGCCGCTTCCTGACCTTTGATGTTTACCGCAATCCACACTACAGTGGATGTTCACAAGATCTAAATATCATACTGGTAAGATATCGGTGTTGGCATAACATTATATATTAACCATTCAGACAGAAGGCCTCATAAACCAATTTACTTGACATTACCATCAGTAACTAAATGTTTTCAACCTCTGCTCTTACTTATATACAGTATACAATTTGAGCAGGACTCAGTTTGCCCTGGGTTAAGCAAAACTACAAGCTGGAACAGCACTGCCCTTGGTAAGGGCACTCTTGCTGCATCATATGAACTTGCTTTGACCTTACACACACTGACTAATATAAACTTAAGATGTTCATTGTCATTTGGCTTCAGACAAGAGGAAGAGAGCGCAACCTTCAAAACACCACCCCCTTCCTGTTTTAAGTGGGGTGAGTAACAGGGGAGCGAGTGACTAATTGGGGAAACATTGCATTCACAGGGACAGTCCTTGTCACAGCACTCGATCAGATGGAGGTGGTTTCACCACAAGTGAACCACAAGCACTTAAGTCATGACACGGTACAATATGGTTGCCATTCCCTCTTGAGACTTAAAGGTCTTCGTGACTGCTCTAAACTACTGATCAAAGATCACACCAAACTTGTACCTCTGCAACAGCTTTCTTAAGGGATCAAGAACACAATGGCAGCCAACCATGTTTCATAATGCATGATTTCTCCACTTGCTCTCTTTGCTGTATTTCACTGGAAAATGACTCACTCAAAAGTACAAACAGCTTCACATTCTTTTCGGTTCTCATCTAAGGAAAGGTGCCTGATGTGAGCATGATGCTTGATGACATGCTGAAGCCAAAATCACATAATCAAGTGATCCTGGTACACCAAGAGGGGTATGATGGAATGTAAACAATGAGCAGAGGCGTTCTTAAAAAAAACAAAAAAAAAAACAATTACTTGTTTATGTCATAACAAGCTGTTGCTTTTAAACTGTCACTTCAGATCTGTTTGGATCCGAGACGTAGAGTATTGCAATAAAAAGGTATGTATGATTCATTTGGTTGCTTTGCTAAGTAGGCGGAAAATTATAGCAACTAGTGAAGACTTGACGCTGCATAACGAGATGTGAGCCTGTATTAAAACCACAAAGAATACCGTATTGACCATCTCCATCTTTAGTCATGCTCATAGCACACCATTTAATGCACAGATTTTAAGTTACTTAAGGATGACACTCAACTCAATAGTCCAGTATTGCCTCCCCAGTACTCTGAGGCCTGGCCTTAAGCTCACACTCTGACACTCTTGCAACACAGCCTTGATGCAGGAACCCACTTCCTCCTTTTGAGCCCTCCTGTTGTACCTCCAAGCTGACACTGCGGTTTCATTTACAAGAACTTCTTGCCAGCTTGCGAGGACAAAAATGAAGATAGCTATGACAGCTTATCTCTGGTGTCCAGCATCTGTTGTACTTTACAGTACAATAAAAAAAGTTGCCTACAGCAGCAATTTGCTGAGGCCTCTAATATTTTTCATCTTTGGCCTGTGCTTCTAAGGCTCTGCCCATTTCCGTCAGAAAGACACTGATGAGCCAGTAGTGTCAAGAGCTGAGAAAAACTCCCTGACACTGTACTGAGTACAGACTCACCACACTCAGACTTTTGAATGCAACACTGTACTGTACTTGTTTGTTTTTACACTGTTTTCAACTGAGCAGTATTCATATAATCCAGCAGAGGCAGCATTGTAATTTAACCAGCATATTTTGCCATCATGCCAATGATTTTTTTGTTCATGAATGATCCAATAGATGCTGTTTTTCGTGGAATTCTTCCATACCCATGGGACTAACATAGCACCATAAGAGGGCACAATAATATATTATCAATTCAGAAGAACCACAGAGCAGCCCATAAAATTGTGAGCAATTGTGATATCTTTAAAGAGTAAAACCTAAAACAATAATTTACTTGTATGTTACCTTATGAACATGGAATTTGCTAGAATTTACTAAAATGAACACTCTTATCAACATTTGAATGATGATTTTCATGAGATATTTGCTAAAACAAGTCAAACACCTCTTATTTGACAGTCACGTCAGATTACTAGTATGGAAGGGCCCCTGTAAAAGAAAAATCTTTATTATGGTATAGCAAGTCTGCTAATATTTACAAGTGCAACAAGACATCAGCCCTGATGCAGCTGTGGGTTGCATAGTTGCCACTAGATGGCGTAATAGCCCTGTGATGCATGGCAACGCACTCCAATACACCTAGCTGATATTTCAATGTTTGTGGAGAACATCCATCAGTCGGCAGAACATTCAGTACAACATAACCTAGACTTGTCCTTAGTCTTAATTTATATTGGTAACTGATTTTGTACATTTACAATATGAAAACTCATAAAATCGAACTCATCACAAATTGCTGTATAATTCTTTTTGCATTTACTTGAAATGCATTTTTAATAAGATGACATAATATGCAATTAAATACACACACACAACAGCAGTCTGTTACTGTAGATTATTTATGAATAAAGAAATAAACTAAGCAATTAATATCTGGAAAAATTACTTGGAAAATGTTAACAATTACGTACATCAATTGGCAAGATTGGCAAGCAAAGAGTTTATTAAGTGCTTACCAGCAGTTCCTGCGGTCTGATTGAGT